>NC_056612.1:13544947-13844947 GCF_018340385.1 Cyprinus carpio | reverse complement strand
GTCTCTTTAAAGGCGCGTTCATGTGGAGAGAGGCAGCACTTTGAATTTCATCTTGCAGCCGACAAGAAAACATTTGTTTATTAATAAATAATTAAAATGTCTCCTTTTTTTACAATTATTGGGCTACATCTCTGCCTTTGCTTTGGGGCAAACTTAATGCATGTGCTTGAGCGCGAAATATATTAAGGCTCATTATGGATTATATATGTAAATGTAATATAATCCTGCGATTAGTTGAATAATGACAAATGAACGACTAGTAACTAGAAAAATCTTACATGGGAGGCAGACCTATTAAATAGCCTCTAGACATCTCTGTTAAAGTTTTTAAAGCATTTTATACGCGTTTTGCATAAATTCTTCTTTCAGAACGGTCTGTTATGGAGAGATGCCTTAACACTGATTTTTCCTCTGAAACACAAAAACGAAAATTGAAATAAAATTGATATTTTTTTTGAGAATGGCCAACCCTTCTCTGCAGATATTGTTGCTTCTGGTTTGTGCATTGTAAATAGGCTTAAAAAAAAAAAAAAAAAAAAAAAAAAATAATAATAATAATTAATAATAATAATAATGTCTCCAAAAAGTTTTTTTGTCATGTCTGTAACGCATGTGTTCCCAAATCTAAAAAAGCCTATAAAACATCATAGACGGATCATACTGATGTCTGGACTGGTCTGGATGTCGTTTGCGAATTTATTTATTTATTTTATTGAGTTAAGGCAACTTCCTCTGAAGTTATAATAACTAATAAACTATATTGCTATACATTAGTCAACATTTGAAGTGGACCAAAACCTTTCTTCAAAGTTGCCCTAAAACCAAAATGACGAGTCCTATCTAAACCTGTTCTGCAAGTTTGATACCCTCATAAGACACTGTCCATATGAAAGACCAAGAGATTCACACCTTTATCTCGACCCCCACAAGCGATACATAACTACCCCAACCCCCTCCAGCTGAAATGAACTCAGTCTGTTTTTTTTTGGCTGTGAGGAACAGTGTGTTCTCATGTTACTGTGTTTGAACATGCCTGCACTCACAGCAGCCTTACTCTTTTTATTCATTATTTTCCCGCAGCCCATATTATTGTTTTCACAAGACCATAATAATAACAAATTATCAATTGATAATTAATCATTATTTTACGAAAATCATTGTTATTTGTGAACGTAGCGTTTGCGGAAGGCTTTAAGACCAAGCGGAGTCCTCCATCAGCTGCTCCCGCTTCACAGCGCGCGTGACTCGCGCTAACTGCGCCCAGCTTCAAAGTCCGCAAATTTTGATTTAACTAAATCAGTTTGAGCGAATACAACTTACTCATCATGAGCCCAACATTTAGCAAGACAGAAAAACATTCAGTCTACCTGAAGGAAGATGTATTTCATTGTAAGTTAATGCTGTTAATTAAATAGAGAGTTAAATGGAGAGAGAGAGAGAGAGAGAGAGAGAGAGAGAGAGAGAGAGAGAGAAATAAAAAAAAAAAACCGTGTTGGCTATTCCTAAACCTGGAGCTCATTATTGAAGTACAAATCCAAACACCAGAAGCAAACTATCAGTGTTCTTTCATTGAAAAGTATTCATTTTGTTTATTCACAGGCTATATGGTTGAAATAATATTTTAGTTCAAAACTTTAAGTGCCATTGTTTAAAAAAATGCTTTATTGGCTAACGCAGCGGTTCTCAACCCGCGGCCCGTCACAAATTCAAATGCGGCCCACCATGCTGAACACAATTAAAAAAAAAATAACTTTCAGTTTTACAATTCATTTTAGTTTTTACATTCATTTAAAAATGTACTAAAAAAAAATATAAGCTATAGCCTAATGTTTATATGTAAAATTATTTTGTTTTTCATATATTATTTTCAGACATGAGCAGACCTACATTCCGCATTTTATGAACACATACAAGCGCGCACTTTGGCAGAATTCAATTCAAATAGTCATCAACAGCCATTAGTTCGGTAAAATTGAGCATCAGAATTGACAAATTTGCTTTTAAGGGAGTAAAAAGAAGTGTGGAAATGCCAGCAAATGAACACATACAAACAAGAATAGTCACAGTATCAGCAGTGAAGGAGAGTGCTGGATTTTCGGTTTGCGCCGTAACTCACTTTCAGAAGTTCAGAAAGTGAACTGGAAAATTTCAGAATTTTTCAGAATTGAAAACTGGAAGTTTCAGAAGTTCAGGCAAATAGAAACACCCATACTACACAGCAATCATCCTTAATTGCAGAAATGTGGCAAAACATCTCTGGAGAGAACCTCATATTATTAAATTCGAAAGTGCTTTCCATATTTGGATCAACATAGGCTACATTTGTGAACGCACATTTTCTGCAATGTCGCGCGTCAAGTCATGCTCCCGTGCGCGTCTTACAGACTGCAACTTACAATTGTGTTACTATTGTGCTGTTACTCCTTTCGAGCCGAATTTCACAAAATTGGTCAGCTCCCGACAGCATCAGGTGTTTTATTTATGGGGAGTAGAATTATTAATTTATTTCAATGAATGTAATCGATTAAATATCATAATATTTAGGCTATAATATTATAAATCAGGTTGGTTTGTATTGATATCGTAATATGTAAATGATATGCGTGCGGCCGCGAGACTTGCACTTGCACCATAGTGCGGCCCGTTGGAAAAAAAGGTTGAGAACCACTGGGCTAACGTTTCATAGCCCTTCAGTTGTTATGCTTTAAAATCCCATAACATTTGTAATTTCACAGTATTTTCACCTCCTAAATCACCAACCTTTAAAGTCACAATTCTATAATGGTCAAATTTACTCAGGCCGATGGCACTTTTAATTACATTAATAATTAATTACATTTTTTTTTTTTAGAATAATTGTAGCTTACATAAATAGGTGAAGCAAAACAAATATGAATAATATTTGGATCGTCCCTTATTTTTTCCCTTATTTTCTTAAAGAATAAACACTTATTTTCTACAAGAATAAACATGATAACATATTATTAATTCATAGAAATAATTTAAGCAATTAAAACCTGATAACATATTATTAATTCGTAGAAATAATTTAAGCATTTAAAACCTTTTTTAAAAAAACTAGAACTTCAATACTATTAAACTGACTTTAAAATCTCAAGGAGTTTATAAGTTAAAAAGGGTAAAATGTCACAGTGCATGTTAAATAGCCTAAATTAACTTGTGTTAACAATATAATTAGAACTAACAATATAATTCGATTTTTTTTTTAAATGAACAATTCCTGTATAAAATGGGACAGCAACCTTTATTTCAAACATTTTATATCGTCCACAGCTGAGCAACGCGCGAGGCAGGTTGAGCGTGAATGTGCTGCACAAAGTCATTTTCAGATGCAATGAAAATTTAAAAAAAAATTTAAAAAACCCTGGATAGCCTAGATTAGGCCCAGACTCTGTTCCTAAGTATATAATAATTATAATTACCCCACAGTAACAAATTTTAACCGATTAATCACCTATTTTCGTTTGCTGCATGTTATTTTATTTATTTATTTATTTATTTTTTAAAACAGGCTAAAAAATAAATTAAGTTTGTGAGAGGAAAAAATATATAAGTATATATAGCTATATATAAGAATATATAAGTCATGTATAAGTTGCATTTTATTACATTCAGAAATAATAACGGCTGGCCTAATAATGTTATAATGTGCCAACAGGATATTTTTAGTTCTCTTCACTTAACAACAAATCCTTTAAATTTAACAAATTTATCAGAACAGAACAATAATTACAAATATATAATTCTAATGGATAAATAAAATTGCAGTATATAATAATATAGGCTTAGCTATAAACAAACAAAAAAAAAAAATAAATGAATAATAATATAAAGCGAACCATAAGGTAAGGTTGGGCTCTCATTCGGGAGAAATCCAAACGTTTCCATATTCGTGATGTTGCCTATTTCAAACTTAACTATTATTCATTAGGAAAAATAGGCTTTGTAGTTCACGCGTGTTTCAGTATCGACGGGGAAAAAATTAAAAATCATAATTAACAAAAATATGCCAAAGTGGACCGCTGCTCGCGCCGAATGGCACGGTGAACGGCTACTGTTTCCAATGAATGTGCGCGAGGCACCAGCGCGATCAAACAGCTGAAACAGAAAATACACAATTTTTGGTCACACAGTAAAGGCATAATTCAAAAATGCAAAGTGTTAGCAGTTTGAAAAATCAAGAATAATAACAGATTGAATCATAATTATTGCTAAATGCTGGACCGTTCTCATTTCTATCTGCAAATGGAACCTGAAGGATTTTTTTTTTTAAACCAACAATGAACCGAAATGAAAACATTAAGCTTTTTATCCGTATATATAGGCCTTATATTTAATGACTGTTTAATAACAATAGCAAGCATATCCTTTGTGTAAAGGTCTTCTTTTAATTTTTGATGAGTAGACTGTAGCCTAAGACTATCCTACATTTTGAAATTAACTCACTGTACATTTTTTAATGGTTTTTTTAAAAATGGTACAATGTTATATCATAATGTTATTGTTGTTTTACCTCCTCCTTTTATCTCATTTTACAATTACATTCAGTTCGCAATCCGTCCCTTTGCGCCACCTGGTGGTAGTTTCGCGAAGGATTTTAACACTTGACTGACTTGAAGTTAACGCCGCGGCCCTGCGGCGGCGGTACGCGCGGCGGCATTACTCATTTTGGTTGTCTACCATCTGTATCAACATCCACACTGCTGAGAGTGACGTAATTATGAATATGTAAATAATATGTAAAAACACACCACAAAAATGACAGTGGTGAGAAAGCAGCCATTAAGAAAGCATCTGATCATAGCAATGTGGATATGTCTGCACCAGCTCTGCAGTTCAGCGGTAATTAAGTAATTAAAATTATGTTGGTATGATAATTTGATTATAAAATAGCCTATATTTGAGATTATATAGATCTGGCTATGAGATACTATAGTTTGAATTAATCAATTTTCATTGTATTACACATTGACATTACAGTACAGATACACACACTAGTAGTTGCATAAAAATAGATATATGATATATTTTGACAATATTTTGACAATTGTTGTTTGTCGTTTCTCCAATCACAAATGCAGACATAGTTTTATGTCTACGTGGCGCGATGCAACACAATGTGTAAAAAGACAGTATAAGTCATTATAATCAGTAATTATATCCCCTCCGGATGCTTCAAATGCCTCATCTGTAATGGGTTTTATTGGTTTTGTTTCGTCGCACCGGGACACGGCATCACAGTATGTTAAGGGGGGTAACATTTGCATCAACACACTTGAGGTATTCGGCCAATCACAACACACTGGATAACTGGCCAATCAGCATACACTCTGCTTTTCAGAACGATGAGCTTTGTTAAAATCAATGTGTTTCAGAAGGCGGGGCATAGAGGAGAAACAATATTGTACAGTATGTGGAAAATAATGTGTTTTTTTTTTTTTTACCTTTAACCGCATAAACACATTTCATTACACCAAATACACCAAATAATGTTATTTTTTTAGCAATTTCATATGACCCCTTTAAAACAATACATTTTAATTTAATCTTTATTTGAGTTACGTTTTTTTTTAACATTTAATACAGTACAGTTTGTAAGCACAGTGCAGTGTTGATGTTCAAACTGTGTTTTAATAATGTTAAAGTGGCTGACAACAATAAATTTTCTTATTAGGAATAAAACTGTCTTGTTTTGTTGCTGTAGCTGAATAGTTAGGCCTACCACACTACTGTATTTTAATGTTGGTCATTATGATGGTACTTGGAGAGCCAAATATTTTTTGAGGTGGTACTTGGTATAAAACATTTGAGAACCACTGAGATGGATGGATGGATGGATGGATGGATGGATGGATGGATGGATGGATGGATAGATAGATAGACAGATAGATAGATAGATAGATAGATAGATAGATAGATAGATAGATAGATAGATAGATAGATTTTGAGGGAGATAATCAAAAACAAATTTTCTTCTCTACTGAACCACATACATTTTTCCTTCTTAACATTCTCTTTTTTCACCATCATTCATCACCTCTAAATACAGTCTTTCCTACTGATATTTTTGTCATTCTCTTAAACTTCCGCACTCTCCTCCATATCTTCCTCTACAGTTTCCCTTACAGCCTTCCACTCTTTCCCTTCGTTGTTCTCTCTTTCCTTCTGATGTCATAATCTGTGTGCATCTTTGTGCGCTCTCTCTCTCTCTCTCTCTCTCTCTCGTATACTACTTTTCACCTCCCTCTCTATATCTCTGCAGAACTGAGCAGACAGGGAAACTTCAGTGCTCCAAGTGCTTGGAGTCTCTTGCTGAATTATTTACAGACTGGGACCCCCGAGTGCTTATGCCACCCCTCCCTCCCCTTTACCCCTTCCTTTCTCCTTCCCTCTCTGTCTCCTGCCATTTGCTGCTGGCAGCTTTCTCTAACCTACAGTATGTGATTTTGACACACTGACTGACTTCAGCTGTCATGAAGAACACTATTTTGCCACGGATTTGACTGAATAGGTTTTTCCTGTCAGCTCTAAATGCAATGTGAAGCAATAACTATGGAATTCTATGGTCTCGGTCAGCTATCAGGAAATACGAGAAACAGACATTTTCTATGCGAAAAGATATTCATACATACACAAAGACAATATATATTGTGCTCAATCTGATCAGATGAGTACATACATACATTTACAATTGTTCACATGGCAGATGTTTTTCTCAGAGCTGACTTACTGCACATACAATGCATTCCAGGTTTATATTTTAGTATGGGTGATCCCTGGGAAATGGGATGGCTAGCACTATGCTTTGTCAGTTGAGCTTTTAAAACATATTCCATTTGCTATTTTACTTATGCATAAGTCCTATTATTTTATTTATTTAATATTATTATTTATTATTTATGCGTTTTTTCCCCCTTGAATCTGAGATGCCCTGGCAATGTTTAATAAATGTTTAGGAAACACTTAAACCTCTAATGATGTAAACCGCTGATGATTCTTAGTGCATGATATCATAAGATCCTTGCACCAGTGATGTACACTACTGTTCAAAGTTTGAGGTTTAGTAAGATTTTCAAAAAATGTTTTTGAATGTCTCTTATGCTTACAAAGGTCACATTTATTTACTCAAAAACAGTAAAACAGTAATTAAATCAATTTAAAATAACAGTTCTATATTTTAATATTATAAAATGTTATTTATTCCTGTGATGTAATGCTGTCTTCAGTGTCATATGATCCTTCAGAAATCATTCTAATATTTTTATTTAGTGCTCGAGAAACATTTCTGCATAAAAATAAAGCGAGTAATATATATATACATAAAGCACAGTGACAGCTTTTGTACCTTTTTTATGTGGGTTATAGCTTAAGCACAATATCTGTTGTGGTTTTGATATGTTGCTTTTCTCTTTAGGAACATTTATGTGTGAATGTGAAAGAGACTGAGAGATTTAACAAATTTTACACTATCTGCTTTATTTCAGGCTTTGCACAGTCTAACATTGTACAAAGGCAAAATCTTCAGTGAACATGCATTTTTCCCATCACATTTCTCTCATACAGATTAAACAATAATCAAATTTAGCATCCTTTAAGATTAAAACGGAACCTGTTACCTTTAAACAAAAAGACATACATTTAAACGTAACTTCCCATCACCAAGACAGTGATGCCACATTCGGTACGCCATTAATCCAAGTATGACTGCATGTTTAGTAAATCCATTCGACATCCCACTATTCCCAAACTCAAACCAATCAATAGAAAGTTTTATCACGTACAGACAAGAACATTAGCCAATCAACGGCAATGACTCATTTATCTGATGAACGAGCCAGCTTCAATTTGCTATATTGATCCGAACTAACGATCTAACCTCAGCTATCCAGGAACTGCCAATGTGTGGTGAAGTTAGAAAAAATAATACGAGAATTCAGCTCTAATTCAAAACTAAATCTACACTACGGATCCTAAAAATATCAACTGTGCAGATTCTGGCCACTTAAACGCATTGTTAAAGGGAGTAAAATGTGTGTCTCTTCAGGGAAAGTAGCACAATGGACTGATACTGTTGCAGTTAACCGCTGCTGCCAGCAGGAAGAATTTAGAAGTGAGTCACTCCTTCAGGCACAAAATTAGATGAGTAAAATGATTGGGAATGAACTTATGAGGCCGCAGTCCCAGCACACTCAAACAAGGGATGAGGAAATAACACATCAAAAGTATGCAACAGATACGCATTACGTAAACTGTTGCGTTTAAACTACAGTTTCTTTGAAATACATTTCCTCCTTTGGCCTTTCTAGTGTCGTATGTGAGGAAAACCCTGTTTTCAAAGGAGCACAAACACAAGTTCCACTTGTTCACTTATTCCTTTCCATGCGCACATCTACATACATACAGTAAGACAAAGAGTTTTAAGCTGTGCTTTGCTGGCTTGTTATTGGCAGGCTCCATGGTATTGTACATTCACATCTTTGCACCAGAGAATGCTGTGAATATGTATAAGTTCAGCATGTGTTTGTGTGGGTGGTTTAGTGTGTGCGTGGCACGGGGTGCTGCAGGGTCATGTGTTCTGCCCCGGTGAAAGGTAGGCGCTGGGTACAGTAGTGGTGAACCACTTCTGGGATGCTTGGGAACACACAGCTGCTCTTTTCCAGTGTGTAGCCACAGTCTTTAGTCTGCGCTACGATGATGTGCACGCACCCTTGACTCGTCCTGTCGAGAGAAGGGAATAAGGATCTTATATCATCTACGTCAGCTTTTCAAGACTGCTAACTCATTTCTTGTTCTCTTGATTTCAGAGATACACAAGCATGCACTTACTTGAGGGCGATGGAGTATTTGCTGGTAGCTGATTCGCTGTCTCGCACCAGGAAGCTGGCCTCCCTACAGTGCTGCAGCTGAGCCTCCGCCTCCTGACGACTCACACTGCCATGATACCAGCTGAGGAGAGAGACAGAGAGGGCAGAAAAGGGCAGGAGATTCTTATTGTTACACAGTTTGATTATGTAATATGATAAGAGAAGGTATAGAATGTATAAGAAGAGAAGAGGCATTGAGAAAGAAGGGCAACTGTACAAATGGATAGATTTGCCAGATAATGCATTTTAAGTGTTAAAGCAACCTTTTCAAACTGAAACTCAAAATTCAAATGACAATGTATGGCCTTCTTTCTTCTGTGGAACACAACAGAAGACATTTGGAAAAAGTCTAAGTGTTTTGTCCATAAAGTGAAGTCAATGGAGTTCAATGTTGTTGATGATCCCACTGACTTGACTGGACAAAAACATTTTTCAAAATATCTATATTTTATATTTTATCTGTATTTAACAGAAGAAAGAAAGTTACGTGTTTGAAATGACATGAGGGTTAGAAAATAAGACAAAATGTTCTCTTTTGAGTATGCTGCCATCCTGTTTTGTTAATATAGTGAAGTTACATGCACTTTGCGAGGCATGTAATATCCATAATAATAATAATAGTAATAATAATAATTTATAATAAACTGAATAGTAAAATTTGCACCCATCATGTTTTTATTTTGTTTTATTTTGTGTCAAAAAAATTGAATAATTGAAAAATGGTAATGTTTTTGAAAGTCTCTTATGATCACCAAGGCTGCATTTATTTTATCAGAAATACAGTAAAAACTGTAATATTGTAAATTATTATTACAAGTAAAATATATTTTAAAATGTAATTTTTTTCTGTAATGGAAAAGAAAATGGAAGTCATTTTTCCTGTAATGTACTGCAGTCTTCAGTGTCACATGTTTCTTCATAAATATTTCAAAAACATAAAAAACACAATCAATTATTTCAAATGTTATATATAAAGTAATATTTTTAAATATATACTACAAAATACCTCTATTGTAAGTGCTAATATACACAGTAGCTAGGTGATTGTGTTTTGCATGTCATAGTTGTTAAATATACTGTACATTTTAGCACACATATTCTCATAACAATTTTATTTTCATCATTTCGTTCTTTGAGTTTCAAGTAATCCAGATAAAATCACCACATTTTTAAGACACAAACACTCACCTCTGTTTCTCCAAGGGCAGGGTGGGATCAACTATTGGTGTCTCAATGTCTGGGGTGGTGCTGGGAGATGAAGGGGAAGTCGGGGACGGGGGATTCGGCCGAAGAGTTTTAGGGGTCCAGCTCTTATGTCTCAGTGTCTGCTGTTTTACAGTAGGAGAACCTGATTCTTCCTTCGACATGCGGTCTATTCCATCAAACTGAGCTGTATATAGAAAGAAACATCAACCACCATTGGATTATTATGGCATCTGGTAATAATGACCCCCACCCTGCTATCCCAAAAGTTTCAAGCAACTGCTACATCATAAGTACCTCAATAACATGAACTGACTTCTAAATGACTGTTTAATGGTTTTCCTCATTATACTGTGTCTATGCATCAGTAATGATAAATAAAGAAGCTGCTTCTAATATGAATGTGAGGGATGTTACCTGACAGCGCTCTAATAATCTGTTCCTTCTTCCACTCCCAGGGCAGCTCATACTCTGCCGGTGGTCTGGGGTCAGACTCAGGTCGGGTCAAGGGGATTCCCTCCAGAACCTCCTCATATGGGACATCATAGATCTGAGGGGGTCCAGAACCTTCACTTTCTCCTCCATTCAACACCACACACACTTTCAACAAGTCCTTCGAGCCTCGTCGGCGAATCTCTGTGTAAAGGCACAAATGAACATGCGGGATTCAGAGCTCTTTCCAGAAGATTTCACCGGATAGGAACATTATTTGAAAGTTATTTGTGAAACATTGCTCAAGTAAACTATTTATTCTTGGGCTGTAATTACAGTGTGGTCCCATTAGCAAAACCAAATCTCAATTGTCAGTAGTGTAGAGATGTATGAAGTAAAGATCACATAGAAGTTACTTTCAAAATAAGCAGATTTCTGCTGGTCAATACAAATTTGCATGACCAACTGTGTAATCTGTGTGGGGAGATCTTTCAGCCTTGTGAAATTGCAGATCACGTGGTTTCCTATTGACTAGATTTTGTGAAAAATTTGCAGAACAAAAGTAAATGTGACTGCACCTTTAGGCTCACATTTATCAAGATTCCACATATTCTCATACTTACAAACCATAATAATATAACACATTCTGTTATGAACCTTGCATCTGAGCAGCCAACCACTGTCCACTTTTTTTTTTTTTAATTTATCATTAAACAGGAAAGAATTAATCACTCTGTTTCACTGAAAGCGGAAAAGGATGGCCTTACTTGTCCCTAGAAATCTCTACTTAATATGCATATCCAGATACTTCATTTACAAGTAAATAACCCATGCGCTAAAGATGTAGAACAAGCTGTCAACATTAATGAGTTCTCTCTCTGTCTCTCACCTTTTCTATCCAATGTGTTAATATTGCAATAATTGTTCAAACTGAAACAATAATGACACTGAACGGTTTTTAGAGCGAATAGCACTGTAGTCTGTCACTTCATACACCAATTGATTTTCCCCCTACATATATTTGACACATTCCTAACAAATCACTGTATAACTATTGAAAGAGCAGCTAGGTAGAAGTTTATTCTATGAAGCAGCTATTTTTTTGAGCTCACCTTACAAGTGAGTGAAACCACAGGAAATTATGATTACAGTAAGTCAAAGATGAATCTGTAGTATACCAACAAATACCCAGATAAATCATAAGTCTTTGTAATCATACGCAACAGGCAGCAGAACAAAAAACAGGACTCAATATTTGAAGGATAACTTTCAACAACAACAACAACAAAAAAGATGAAATCAAGGCTATTATGAGGCACTTGCAGTAGTTAGGGCTGATTTTTGTTAGGATATAGTAGCAGTGTGAAGCTAAACATTTTATCATTTAAACATTTAAATTAACTTTTCAGTTAAAACTTAAGCTCATGAGTTTCTGTAATCATTTGCCTTTGTGTGTTGGTTAACTATTTGGTTTAGTTTAGATTTTACATTTAGACTGAATATTTCAATTCTTTTTCAATAGTTTTTAACCTATAAATAATTTAGTTACACATTAAAATAAGAAAAGGGGAAAAACTAAACCTTAATACATGACACAAAACATATAGAAACCTATCTCGTATATAGACTTTTAAAAGAAAAAAATACTTTTTCTGTGAAGAAAATAAAAAAAATAGCATTATATATTATTCTCAACCATAATTGTGTAACATTGTGCATTTTCAGTTTAGTGCATTTACTTTACTCAAACTCCATGTACTCATGCACCTATTCATTTCTCAAGATTTAAAGTTCAACGTCAACAAAGCATTGCCTGGAGCTCCATCGTTCTCCCTTCACTCACTGTTTCTTTGCTGTCACTTTGTGTCTGGCCTATTGTGTGAGAAAACAATGGTCATACCAGGGGAAAGTCAGACCAAGTCTGTGATTGGCTGGCTTAGCCGGCCACTTCCTGAGTTCTGGGAAGTGATTGGGGGGAGTGAGGAGTGTTGGGAGGTCTTTCTCACATAGCCAGGCATACTGGGGGACGGCAGGGGTCAACTTCCTGTCCATAGAATGGGGCAAAGGAAACACAGACAGGAAACAGGAAGCAGAAAGAGGAAACTGCACCCATTGTCCCAGCACAACACTGTCACCGTGGAAACCACCAAAGAGGGGAGAGAGAGGGAGCCGTGATTTTTCATACCCTTCAAATCCCTGAAAATCTACTTGTTGCACCTACAAATACTGTGTATAAGAAATGTTTTAGATGAATAATCGATTATAAGAAAGAGAAGTAAAGAAGAGGTGATGTACCTGTAATAATGAGCTGGGCATCATAAGGTTCCATGTAACCATCATTCTCTCCTTCTCTTTCAGCCTCTCTCTGTTCCCTCGTTTTCTCAGCATCAAATGGGTCAGCATAGTCCTCCAGGATGATCTATTACGAGTCAGAAGAAAAGAAGAATAGGAAGGGATATCTATGATTTTGTTCATGTCTACAAAAGAAGATACACCCTCAAAAGAAAAGAAATATTCAGAGTTTAGATTAAGTTCAGCTCAGTCAAAAGCATTTGTGGCATAATGTAGATTACAACAAAAATGATTTGGACTCATGCCTCCTTTCTTAAAAAAACAAAACAGAAATCAACATTACAGTGTGGCCCTTACAATCGAAGTAAATTTTGCCTGTTTAAATCTCTGGAGGATTTAAAAGCAGAAATGTGAAGCTTAATATATTTGTAAAAGCACTTATGTTAATTCTTCTGTTAAAACCTGTGTATTATTTGAGCTGTAAATTTGTTCTCTTCAATTTTAAGGAGAAAAGGAGGAACAAGTTGAAATTAAGTTGTACTAATCAATTTTTTCTTTCTGTTTCCAACCTTTCTTTCAGCGTTGCCAAGTCTGCAGTTTTCTTGCGAAATTAGGCAACTTTTTAACTGTTGCCACGTTTTGTTTTTTTTGTTTGTTTTTTTTTTCTCGGGTTGAAGTGAAGCCCCTCAGAAAGCAATTTTAATAGTCAATTTCTCCTGCAACCCAGTTGGTCTAGTTTTGAGTACCATTTGGGCAGGTTTTGTTATGCAGACCTGGCAACCCTGCTTTCTTTTTTAAAAACATTTTAAATTAAATATCAAAGTAATCAATGTAATGCCAAAAGTGCTATTGGTTGAGTTTAAGTTGACAGGAACTTACAATATTCTATAAATACTATGATACAAATGTTCGCTAGTGGAGGTGCTGCAATCATCTACTTCAAAAATAAAGCAAAAACCCAGCTAAAAAAAAAGGGCATTTAGACAAAACCTGGATTCAAATTACACCTTACTGGATGAAATTCTTTGTTCCATCTCATAGATGAAGAATCAGTGCTTCTTTAGCTGAAGAGCTTATGCTTATTCTCCAGCCCATCTTTCCCCTTTCTTTCTCTGATTCTCCCTCTGGACGTAATTTTTTTGTGTGTGTGACCTCATGAGATTCTGATTTCTGTGCTATTATGTTCAAAGTGTAGCTAGAGGGGATGTCCGTAAATGGGAGAGGACACAGTCTATGTATCAAGTGACATAATTCTTCAAACATTGCCTTCACCAGGGACTGGAAGAATGGGATGGAGCTATTGTGCTATGTATGCATTGTATTCTTTGCGTATTTGTGAGCAAGGGTGTGTGTCTATATGAGCACAAAAGTGTGTTTCCCACAAAGACAGAGTGAAGAGTGTGTGCATGACTAGGAAAAGAGACAGGAAGAGAGGCAAGGAAAGGGCTTTCATTGTGTTTGTTGCTTTTCAGCTCCACTGTGTCTGCTTATAATACAGCAGTTCAATGAAAAGAGCATATAGAGAGAAAAAGAGAGAGCAGGGAGGGAGGAAAGAAAGATACGAAAGAGAAAAGAGGGGGCTGGAGGAGGGGAGAAGATATTGCTTAAACAAAGAACTGGAAGAGAGATATTGATCTCAATTTTCAAAACAAAGACGTTTGTTTGGTTCTCACAGTCAACAGGGTGACTGGGAAAATTGGAGTATGTCATGTACTAAAAAGAACATCCTCTCTGAGGCCTACTTTATCACTCAGATCAGGGCTATTCTTCCTTTATCCCTGCTAAAAACCCATCCTAAAACGAGCCTAAGATGCTGGTCCCAATTGGTTTGAGCTGGTCTTATTTCAGTTCATCAGCAAGTAGACTAGCATGAAAGTGCATAATACACCAAAACCCCAAAACTAGCAAAAGAACAGTGATGCCATACAATTTTTGGTTCCCCAAAGAACTTCTCAGTGAGCAATTTTTAAAAGAGCCATTTCCCCCCCATAAGTGTAAAGAACATTTTAAAAAGTGAAAAGAATATTTTGTAAAATTGAAAGGTTCCATGGATGTTCAAGGTTCTTTGTGGAACCATAAATGGTTACAACACGCATATAAACACATTTTTTTAAGAATGTATGAAGTTTGCTTTTTGTCCAGAGATGACTTTGAACATTTTCTTGAGAAAAACAAATTACATGATATAATTATGATTATTCATTGCTTGTTTAATGGTGTTGCCTCATTCTCCAACTTACCGTTTCTGTTCTGATTGGTGACTTGGCCCTCTCGCTGTCTGGAGATGATCCTCCTGCACTGGATTTTGGATCATTAACCTTGATCATTCTGCTCATGTACGCGTCAGCAAGACTGGTGGTCCGCAGGGTGCGATGGTCTTCAAACCCCTCCATTTTGGTGTGTTTCTTACTTTTCCCAGGGATCAGAATTTCCCATATCTTCCCGTCTTTTATCGAGCCGGGGCTGGAGTGGTTCCGTCCCAGCTCGATGGCCGAATTTTTACGATTTCTCCCGTGAAGAAGCGAACCCACACCACCACCACCGCCACCGTTTTCCGCTCCAGAATTTTTACGCAGACTCCCCTTCGAACCAGTACCGACAGTCAGAATAGGTTTGGGACGGGACTGAGTTCCCGATTCCGAAGCAGAACGGATGCGGTCGGATCCAGTCTTCAAACTAGTTGGGAAATCTTTAAACCACTTCGCCATGGTGAATACGCACAGGTGTCCGCGCCTCTCTCCATACACACGCGCAACTCCTTTAGGAATAATCTGCTTCTACAATATCACTGACTATGGCCCTATAATTGATTTTTGCCTAAATTAACACTTTAACGCGCAGTTCAGGTTCAGGCTGTTCAGTGCAAGGTTGTTTATTTGCTTTAAAAAAGGATTATTCTTAATTTATTTATTTAAGTTAATTTGAAAAATCTGTAAAATTGATTTAGGGAAAGGTTCCGAATATTAAAATTTCTTTTAGGCTATGTAATCTCGTTTACAGAATTTATCCCATTCGTATTTCTTTTCAGGAAACTTCTTACACTCACAAGTATACTACGATTTTTCACATTGGAATATAATGGCTTGTTTTTGTTTGCTCCCAATTATTCCCGCAAGATAAAGAGGAGTCTCTGAAGGGCATAAACGCGGAAAAATTTAAAGTTTTTCTTAGCTCTCGCTGAAGATCCCATTCCCGGTATATCCACTCTAAGCGACAGTCTAAATGAAGTGAAGGGGGTGTACATGTACGCGCGTTTGTGCTGCAGCTGTGGGTGGGGGTGGTTTCTGTGCCTCTGCAGGCAGCTACTCTTCCCCTAAATGGGAACTTTTCATTTGCTGGGCGCTATACCCACCTGTAGATGCAAACCTACGTAATACTCTGGTGCTCGTAACTAAATTTTCAGTTTTTATCATATGTTTCCATTTACATGACAGACTCTTTACTCCAGTGAGTAGGCTATTTTACTCCAGTGAAGGTCCATTTCTGATAAAAAGGCAAATTTACATTTCCATTCCATCGTTGTATTCCAGGCTAATCCAGTAGCTAAAGGTCCATTGCTGGTTAAGCAAGTAAATATATAAATATACAACTAAAATAAACAACTTTTTGACATTTCCACCGTTGTTGGCCACGAAATAAAGATAATCGAACACATGTTCCCCTAATAGCGGGACATGTGGTCGCATCTGTAAATAATAGGCCTAGACTTTTTAGCTTAATTTAAACAGTAAATATTAAATAAAATATGTTAAAAATAATAATGAAAAAGCAACAAAAACAGGTAAAATGTAATAAATATTTAAATATGATCTGATAAAAAAAAAAAAAAAAAAAAAATTCTGAATGCTAAAAAATGTGGCTTATTGTGCAAGACGCTACCACAGAGGGGCAGCAGTTTACACCGGGTAACTGTCCCAAGTTAGGGCAGACGCAAGGGCAATTTAAAGTTATTTATACTGCCTCCATCTAGTGGTTGATTAAAAAAACTTCCACAATTCATCGATAAGACGTAAACATTCATTATTTAATTATTTAATGGGTTTTTTTTGCAAAGTTTTAAAATTGATCTAGCCTAATTGGCACTGACTTACTACCTACTGTAGGCTATATGGTTATACACACATTTCTATTTTTGCATTGTTTTGAAAAGATAAATGACTCTGAATACACACACACACACACACACACACACACACACACACACACACACACACACACACACAAATGACGTCCAGGGGGAGAATCAGAGAAGCTGAATAGGCATAGCCTACTTGATACTCTGCCCACACGTACTGGTGGTTACCACGGTGAAGAGTAACAGTATTTTCAAGTGTTTATGAACACTCGTAAAATTTATTGAATAGCATCTGAACCTGTTTTTCCAGTTATTGAAAAAGATCAAAGGAAAATGAAATCCAGATGAATTACAAGACAGCAGTAGGCTACACACGGGACATTTACACTCATCGGCGGACCAACTAACTAGTATAACCAGTTGCACTCAGATTCTGCACTATTTTTGATTGTAGGCTACTTTGTATGATGCGCATTTCTCCATTCTGATTTTAATGCATTTTATTTACAAAACCAGATATTTTTATGAACATCCAAACCCTGTTTTGCAATGGAACTTCTCACTGATATATCAGATGTTATAGTATCTATAGTCTATCTACAAGACCACGTCAGTATAAACAACATTCACAACTCTATGGATACATAGGGCCTATCGAATTGCGCAATAAGCAGTTACAAGAATGTGCACGTAGAAGTTTAAGCCCACTGTATCAGTTTAGTGACAAAACTAAACTTTGCGGTCTTTAAATCATATTATATTTACATTTCACTGATCCACAGACAAACTAGTTCCAGATTTAATTGTGATTGACACACAAGCTCACCAAACACCAATAACGAAACAGAAATGGTTTCACGCGTTCCACCCACGACGCCACTATCAGCCAATGAGATTATCCTCACGCGCAAAGTGGGCAGGGCATGTGGTATCGGTCTGAAAGGTAACAGGTTGTCTTTAGCAAATGTTTTCCCTTGGGTTTATTAGTTAGAGCTGTCACATTTAAAGAGACCTTCTTTACTTTTACGCTATTAGTTCTCACGTAGGAGAACCACAGGAGGAAACAGAGGAAGATTCAGCAGAGGGAAATATAAACTTTGCCTTAACATCAGGTACGTTAAATGTTATTTTTGTCTCGCTAAACCTGTTAGCCTGTAACTAGAAATTGATTCTAATATGTTTGTCGAGCAGATACTCCAACTCATTCTCGAGCTCAACTTTCTTCCGCTGGGAGTGACACTTGTTTCGCTCGCATACTGTGAGGTAGGCTATAGCCTAGTTGTATTTTGTGTTTTTCTTAAGTGGTCTTCTCTGAAAATGGATTAAAATCTGCTAAATGATTATTGTCTAGCCCGCGCAATGACAGTATTTTCCATTAGTTTTCGCTGAAAATGAGCGCGATCGCCCGAGAGACTTTCGCACATAGCGCAGGTGCATCGCCAGGTGAACACCTGCGCTTCTCGCTTTGAGAAAAACTCCTGAGAGTAAAGCTTGACGTGGCAAACAGTCCCGCTTTTACAGTGTTGCTATTGTTTACCTCCTCACCACAGCCCCGAAAGTCCGCTAAACATTTAAAGTCTTGTCTGAATAGCTCAATTTTCATTCAAATGAAGAACGAGTTTGTGTCAAACATGCCGTGAGCGATCAGGTTACCGTGTCAGGTAGGCTGTCAAACGTGTGTTTATGTTTAAAGGGGCTATTAAATGAAACAACAACCAACCTTTTGGTAAATTAAAGTGTTATATTTGATACATAGCTCGTTTGGTAACTCCGTGGTCATGTTATCCAGACGTCAGGATCTTTAGAGATTTGAAACCGGTAACTCAGTGCAGACGAATTTTATAGGCCTGGGTTGAACAGTGGCACTTAAACTCTACAATATTAATCATTCTCAGTCATTTAAATAATTGCCTCACGACCTGTTTTTTTTGTGTACCCCCACAGCTCCATTGGTAAGGCTCAATATAAAATAGCCTATGTGTTGTTGTTTTTTTTTTTCTAATATTGGATATAATTCAGTATAATGATCATTAATATTGTTAAAGTGGTCATTATTACAGTGATTTAAGGTTAAGATGAAATGAATATTCACCCTATTCTCTAAATGTATGTTATTTAGGCTATCTTATGGACCCTTTTCACAGACTGTGACAAGTTTCCACTATTATTAACTTTGGAAAATCTAGCAAAGGCTTTTTTATAGTTTCTTTTTTTTAAAGTGTAATTTATAACACCATGTTTTGTGTTTGCTTAGCTTGGCATTAAATTACACAAAGAAACTAATATAAAACAATACAAACTAGTTAGCGCTGCTGCATGAGTGTTTCTAATACAGTAGCTGAGGGCAAATTTGACATCTTTCTGACAAAAAAACAAAAACAAAAAAGAAGTTTGTTATAGGTTTTTCACCACTGTAAAAGCTTACCCAACTATGACAACTTCCGCTTCTGAGAACCTTGAAAATGTAAGTGTCTATTAAAGGGTTAGTTCACCCAAAAATGAAAATTCTGTCATTATACTCACCCGTTCCACATGTCGTTCCAAACCTGTAAGACTTCCGTTCATCTTCAGAACACAAATTAAGATTTTTTTGATGCATCCTGTGAGCTCTCTGACCCTCTCATAGACAGCAAGTGTCCTTACACAATCAAGGCCAAGAAACGTAGCAAGGACATTGGTAAAATAATCCATGTGACATCAGGGATTTTAATAATTTTATGAAGCTACATATCCTGGTTGGGAATCTTTGGAATTAATTAAAAGCTAACTTTTCATTTGAATCATTGTTTGCACATATTAGATCATAAAACCAAAATGTATTGTTCTTGCATCTCCCATATCACACTGGCATCTTGGTTTTTGACCTATGACTACTTTGTGCTGAGCCACAGACAAATTTAACTTATTAAATACTGTATATGTGAGATGCTAATCCTCTAGTGTGATTCACAGCTAAGAGTCATATCTTGCTTCAGTTTTTCCAAGCGGAAAAACTTGGAGTCATGAACACATCACATGCGGGTATTAGATAAGATTTCTTTGTATATTATTGTGTGGGTTTCTGAAAGTACGATTTGTGTTTGGCAACAGTGAAGCCTGTTTTAGTCATGCCGGTGAGATCCATTAGACACACAGAAGAAGAAATTCTTGTTTGTCTATGATTGAAACAAGAAGAGTGACTAAACTTCAGGAAGGGAGGGGGGCAGGAAAGAAAAGATAAGATTGAGAGGGAGTTTGGCAGGAGACAGAGAATGTAAAGGGGAGTCAAACACTAATGGAGAGATACCAAGAAAGCTTATAATAGGCTACATTTTCTCAGATGCTTTCTCACAGCAACTTTGGAGTGCTTAATTTGTAGAGAAATCTAGATGAACTCTATATCTCACCTCTGTCAGGTAAATCACCCCAGAGCGAATATCAGTGATTGGTTTATCCTTCTCAAATAAATGAAAACTATCAGAGATTCAGGTTGTGTTTCCCATCAGACTGCTTGTCATACTTGTAATATACACCGCCGGTTGATTTCAAAAGTGTTACTGAAGTATGCTGAAAGGTTGTTGTTGAAAACCTAAAGGACTCTGGGAATGCTAAGCATGCTTGTTCTCTAGTTCCTGTGTTAAGTGAATTCTGAACTGGAAAAAAGGTGACTGAAGTCATATTTATATTGATATGATGTCTGATGCAATGCATATCTGAGCAAAACTAAACACGCTCTGATCCACTGATTGTAGTCGCATTGATTTGGTTTGTAATAGTCAGGAGAGACAATACAAACTGTACTGACTGCACAGACGTCTCCTGAATCCTACTGCCTCAGTTCCCTGCTAATTCTATTAGATGTTCCACATCTGAGAGCTCTGCAGTCCCGATTCAATTTAAGATCAGAGAATTCAGTTTGATGGGAGAACAGGAGGTTGCAGACTCTGAGCTGTGGACAGGTATCCCGGGTGGGTCTGGTGTGAGAATGATTCATTTTATTTTAGAAACGTGGTTCATTAAGACTTGCTAATTGAACTGTTTGTTGTTGCATCATCTCCCTGAGCAGGTGAAATGAGACGTGGAAAGTACAGTATGTGTCAGTCCTAATGTGTAAGTGTATGATATTCTGTAATGCAGCAGACATAAAACATAGAATAGGGCAAAACAATTAAATAAATTAAAATACAAAAATACAGTGAGGGGAAAGAAATGAGAAACATTGCTTTATTCATAGATAAAAGTGGAATTAACTGGGGTTAAATCTAGTTTGAAAAGCATTTAAGATGGATAGACGTCATCATGAAATCATCATAAGAGAAAATGATATAGCAGATATAATTAACAGTGCTTTATTTTGAAGAGAGAAAAAGCAGTGGGTTGATTCATATTGTTTCGTCCTTAAAGCACAAATACTTGCTCCTAGAGTGGTTGAAATCAAGTGTGTTTGTCAGGGATAAGTAAACCCCTGCATACCACAGGCTATTGCCAATGAAGGGAGCAGTGACATCTCTGATTTGGATCAGTGTATGTGAGCAGAAGAGAGCGAGTGTGATAGAGAAGCCAGTGTTCTCAGCATAGCTGCCCTTGTTTTCTGCCCCACTTCACTGTAATAATGGGAAGAGGGTCCTCATACTCCCCCTCCATCCCACTCATGGGCTCCCTCCATTCAGCTAAATGGTGCCTCTGTTTGTCTGGCCACTGACACACTGACACAGAGGAAATGGATCACCATAGACCGTGACTGAATTTTGGCTGTTTGTTTGACCAGATCTTTGTTATTATAGAATAAATAACCTGACAGTTATCATGTGGAAAATCTTAAGTGAGGAGAGTTAAAGAGGATAGTTCACCCCAAAATGAAAATTCTGTCATTAATTACTCGTCCTCATGTTGTTCCAGACCCGTAAGAACTTTGTTCATCTTCAGAATGCAAGTTAAGATATTTTTTGAAAAATGCTGTTTGTTATTTGTGTGAGTGAATCTGAACTAAAAAAAAACAACACACAATTGATTTGTGGATTGCCAGATTTTATTCCTGATTTAAAATATGTAACTGGAATGTTACCTTGACTAACAGTTCAGGAGATTTTGGTCTTTGCCTCTTGGGGTAGATTGGAGCATAACTGGAAATAACTGCCTAGGCCTGGCTTGCCTCAAAGGAACTTTGATCAAAGTGCCAGCATTACTGTTTGGTTCAAAATGCAATATCTTTAAATTATGGTGAAAAATGAAAGATACTATGAGATTTGTTGCCATATTACAACTGGCTGCTGCACAAATTGTTTACAGCTTTTGTCTAGTCCCTCAGGATGAACGTTCATCATATTCAACATAACAGTGTCCCCCTGCAATCAATAAAGAAGCACGTCCAGCTTTATAGTACTTTTATGATGTCCAAAGTCTGTTGTCAGGACCAAAACTCCACCTATCTGGAATTTAATCATGGTCACTCTAAAAGTACATAAATACTGCTCCAGCTACAATAAACACAGATGAAGAATGAGAGGGGAAAATGATCAGTGAAGTGCAGCTTCTGCTTTCTCGCTACACCTGTATAGCCATCCACCCGTCTCTCCGTCTTTCTTCAGTCTCCTTTCAGTCATTGACATGGACACGTGAGCCGTCGCAGACAGCTTTCTGGTGACAAAACACATAAAAGTCCCTTTCATTGTATTCACATTGCAGCACTAGCCATGAAGGCTCCTTTATATGTCACACAGTAAATATGTTTCTTAACACTGTCTTACTCATCTCAGGCTGAGTGTTTGTTTTAACTGGACATTTGGTCACTTTAACAAAATCTGTAGGTTTATTGTGAACAGGAGTTGCTCAAAGCTCTTCCCATGATTCAGTCATGGGAGCGAACATCCCCGATACTGGTTTATCATGCTTTTTATTACACTGGATTCTTCATAACTTGTGTAATAGAAGCAGTACTGATTAGACTGAATGTGTCTGTAGTTTGCAGTCTGTTTAGTGTATTACAGAGCTGTTTTTTTTTACCGAAGAGGACGACTAATGTGAGAGTGACTGACAGAAAGAGAAACGGTAAAGATGTACCAATGTCTGAGAATGCACTTTGTTCCTCTGTCACACCCTTCATGCTAATCTGTTCCTTATTGAGATACCTTCATTCCATCACACAAGACACACCTTCATTTTTCTACTCTATTACATCACGAGTAATGCTGGAGCTTCCCTAGGTTTTGTTGAGAAATTTTCTTAATGAAAAGGTGATGTTTAGGATGGAAAGTCAATGGAATCTGTGAAAAACAAATGTGTGTGTGTTTGTGTGTTCAGGTTAATGAATAATGAAGGTCTTCTATGCCAGGAGTCAGAGGTAAAGGGCAGCATAGAGTAGTGTGTGTAATTCAATCCTGCCTCGTTCGACTGTCTGCGTGTCTGTGTCTGTCTGTATCTCAATAGAGCACAACAGTAGGGTTCTGCTTGTAAAAATCCTATTCAGATTCTCCTTTAGAGAGTAAAGTAGGTTAGACACATTTCAACACAGACCAGCATTGTCAATAGTCAATATGAAATTTAACCCATTTACTTTATTAATAATGTGCGTTCCTGATCTTATCGTGAAGGATTCATGAGTGTACATTATCACAAAGAAAAAAATGTCTTTATAATATATATAATAAGTCTATATATAAGTCTTTATAATCTTTTATTAATATATAGTAACTTGCTCCACCTCTAAAATGGCTGTTCCTGTTCATGGCTTCATTCTGGAGTGTAACACCTGAATTTTAATTGGACAGATTATGACAAATTTACTAATTATTAGTAAAAAGTCGTTTGTATACAAACAAAAAATATTTCTAGCATTTAAGGCCAGAAGGATTTAAGATCATGAAAAACTCAATAAATTAAAGCTTGTTTAATTGTCAGATAAATCAAGTAGGACACTGCCCCCAAATCTTGCACAATATCCAACAATAAGAAAAGGGAATTCAGCATTGTGTCTTGTTGAAGTAAAGTGCTTTTTTGGAGAAGAGAGCAGTGTCTGTAGAGGGGGAAGTGACTTCAGATCAGGTTGTGCAGTGGAGTGTAATCCGAAGGACATCATATTGCTTCTGTCAGGGCCAGTATGAAGGAAAAGACATTCAGGGCTGTGACAGGGAAAAAAAAAACTTTTTCATTTCTTTGTGCTGTTGTGATTCACCTCTGAGCTGGTTGCTTTGGTTGAAGGGTTGGAACTTTTTATTGAAGAATTTTCTGAAACTGAAGGAGAAAAAATTGTTCTGGGACCCATAAGCAGTATTTGATCTGTTTGAGATCACTAGATGCTTCAAGCTGTTGAAAAAAAGATATATATTTTGACATTTTCTTTGTTTGTCTCTCTTTATCGCCCCTCTAGGATGTCTGCTCCTGTCTCAGGTAGGAAGACCCCCGTGGACTATGGTGTACAGATTCGCTTTATAAATGACCTGCAGGACACTGGAGGGGGAGTGAGTGGGCAGCCTCGGAAAGAGCCATCAAAAAAGCCACCAAAAAAGCCACCTTCTCGCTATGGAGTGGCAGTGAGGGTGCAGGGCATCGGAGGGCAGCCCTATGTTGTACTGAAAGAGGGAGAAAAAGGAGATTCATATGGAGTACAGCTGAGATCCCAACCACCTGCTTACAGCAGCCTGCCTAGGTATGCTCCAAATAATTGTTTTTGTAAATAATTGCTTTTTGTTTGTTTGTTTGTTTTTTTGTGTAGTGCTGTCAAACAATTAATTGCAATTAATTGCATCTAAAATAAAAGTTTAAGTAAATATAACTACATGCACATGCATGTATATATTTTAAGAAAAATGTTACGTTTATATATTAAATATATTTATATATGATATAATTTATATGAATATAAATATATACATGTAAATATTTTCCAAATTTACATTTATATATATATATATATATATATATATATATATATATATATATATATATATATATATATATATATATATATATATATATTTATGTATAAACATAATAAATATACACAGTACACAAATATATTATGTAAACAAAAACTTTTATTTTGGATGCGATTATTCATTTGACAGAACTATTTTTCTGATTATCTTAAAACCACCTCATCCAAATATCTGTGCTTAAAATAAATGTTACAAATATTTCTTGCCTATAAATGAGTATCTTTACTCAAATTCTTTTATTATTAAGCAAATTCATTTAGTGTCTTGGGTTAATAGTAAAAATCATGTAATCATTTACCTAACTATTTATTATTTTCCAAACCTATATGCATTTCTTTCTTCTACTGAAAAAAAATAAAAAAAAAATAAGTAAAGACATATGTAGGCAAAATAAATTTTTTAGCATTTAAGCACAGTTATTAGTTCTAAAGGTTAGAAATTAGTGATTGGTTGCAAAAATTAACTAATTAATTATACATTTTTCTGTAATTAATTGTAATTTGATTGGATATTAATATAATATATGTATATTGTCATAATTTCACATTGAATTTCCAAATGAATGTAGAAATAATATAAGTATTATATATATTTTTAATCTGTGTTAAATGGCATCTTTTTACCAAGTAGCCTGTTATTAATGAACGCCAGTGTCATTGATACCAATATTGCTATCGATGTCTCTGTCTCTATTAAATGCATTTTTTTTTTTAAATTATAGCCATTCAACATTTACAGTTTAACTGAAAGCCATTCATTTTAACATTTAAAAATAGTTCAAAATCTTCATAAACTATAAATTGTATATTCAAAAACTATAAATTGATTATAGATTAATCTTTATTTAAGCTAGAAAAGAATGTTTAATCTGTATCTTTGATTTTTGTAATTCTCTAATTGTGTCTGTTTGTTAGGAGGAGAGAGGATGGGGTAATCCAGGGGCCGTATTTCTCGTCTGGAGAGAACACCCCCCTGCGTCGGGCTCAGTCTCATGGCTCTCTACTGGATAGAGAAAACAGCAGTGAAGACTTCACAGATCAACGTCCGCTTGGAGATGGACGCTCTGGTAGCTATGGAAACCTGGATGGAGGTATTGGTATTGGAGCAGACAGGGAGCTGACCAGAGAAAGGATGGAGAGAAATCAGTGGGGTGGATCCTACCAGACAGGGCTGAATGGCACTTTAGGAAGAGGGAGAGCTGGAGGCAGTCACTACACCTCATCAGAATCAGTCGAAATATCTCCATACAACCAGCACACTCACAGCCAATCAGCTCCCAAGTCCATCCGTCAGACGCCTGCCCACAGACTCGCTGACAGGTTTGAAGGGAGCTCTGCAGCACAGGCGGGTAACACTGGGACCAACACCAAGGGGCGCTATCCCATCCCAAAAGCAGATGACAGACCCACCTCAACCTCACCGTTACCCGCTCCATCTCTCATCCTAAACACATACTCTTCACCGCAGTCTTCCTCACCTGCTTCTGCCTACAGCAGCCTGGGCCGTGGCTCAAGTTCTGTCGCCAAGGTCACGGCTGTCTCTTCATCTGCTTCAGTTGATGCACATGTGAGTGATGTGAATCCGATTACAAAGTTGATAACTTTCAGTATCTGAAAGTCTCTGAAATGTAATTAACTTTTTATTTAAATGAAATTATGTTAATGTTATTCATGTAGCTCAAACAATAAACTACATGTGTGCATGTATGTATTTTTATTAGTGCTGTCAAACGATTAATCGCGATTAATTTGAACATGGTAGTTGCATTGCTGTCTAAATGCATCCCTTCAAAATGCTGTCAGAGTTTTGGAAGAGTGTAATTTGAGAAGGTTACAGTAAAGCTATTCATCAACCTGATACTCTGTTCTCTCTGGCATTGAATGTCATTTAGCTTGATTTAGCTTGTTGGTGTAAGTTAACAGAGTGCACACTTATGTTACTACTCAGATGTATCAATTGTAGCCCACTCTTCAGAGTGTTTAAGAAATGTTACTTTGTTGTTTTGAACATATTCTATGTGGGTTGTGTTTGATGCTTAATAAACTGTTATCTCCATTTAGGTAACTCCTGACCTTTTAATGGACCAAGGTCAAAGTTCAGGGTCAGAGTTCTCAACTGAAGATCAGATACAGCAGATAATCTACGATGTTCTACGTCAGGGGTAAACCATTGTTCTGATGCATAACAGCAATACATACAGAGTAACAGTTAGAAACATTTTGTTTCTCCTAATTCTGCAGGAGTACAGAGGGAGATGCTGTCATTAAGCACAGAGTTCGAGTCATCTGTAATAAAGTTCAAGGACTGAAGGTACAGACTATCACATTTTGAAGCATTGCTATTTCTTCATTTAAATTTTTGAACATAAAACAAATATCAACACCTGATCATGTAACAAAAAATGAAAGACTTCCACCAGAATGACACAACCAGTTCAGCTTTTCAGGTGAACTGAAGCACAGTCGGTGACCGTACAAAAAAAAGACACAATGTTCTGTTCAGGCTTTGATATTAAATGATTTAATATTATGAAAGGTGTTTCAAGTGTACTAAATCAGAGACTGTTATTGTATAATGTCCTGCCCTTCAGTTATAAGAGCCAGTCTGTGTTTTTGATAGAAATATTGCTTGTTTGTTTACTTTAAAATGCGCTTTTAGTGTGCATCGAACTAAAGAATCAAAATATATGATAGCATAATCTTGACAGACAGCTTGGAATATTGCCATCATTCCTCATTCAAGTACATAAAAGATGTACTTGTATTATCTGCTTAGAAAATTGCTGCCCAGGGTGTTACCAAGTTAGCCACAGAGTGATCTGACTTTGACTAAACCCAGCTGCAAATAAATCTGCCATTTTTCAAAAGCTGTTATAAACAAGTGTCCGCAGTGTGAGATGATTTACTCTAGTGATAAAATCACCCGGTCTAGCTGTGGAGGTAGGCTCAGTTGGCAGTGTATATAGTGCGCAGACAGGCATTGCTAAAATGGGCATTACATTTAATGGCTTTTTAGGTGTTGGCATCTCTTGCTAAGCTATAATGAATTGGCAGCAAATCCCACCTCACTTACAACAGCTGAGTCCATTTTAGAGTGAAAGGAGGAAGGAATGTTTACCTCCACCACACAAAAGCACATTAATTATACAATATAAAAAAGATCCAGCATAGATCAATCTAAAGTAATAAAATTATATTAAATTATAAATGCTAATAATTGACCATCAGAAATTCAAAATGTAAACAGACACTGAAAAAAAAATCCTGTAATGCCTTCTGTCAAGCTTATACGTGACCCTGGACCAAAAAAACAGTCATAAGGGTAAATTTGAAATAGAGATTTATGAATAAATAAGCTTTCCATCATTGATATATGGTTTGTTAGAATAGGACAATATTTGGCTGAAATACAACTATTTGAAAATCAGGAATCTAAGGTTACAAAAAAATCTAAATATTGAGGAAATTACCTTTAAAGTTGTCCAAATGGAGTCCTTAGCGATGCATATTACTAATCAAAAATTAAGTTTTAATATTTATGGTAGGCACTTCTTATAAATATCTTCATGGAAAATCGAAAATGTTGAGCCATACAATGCATTTTTGGCGATTGCAACAAATATACCTGTGCCACTTACGACTGGTGTTGTGGTCCAGGGTCACATATTTGAACATCGTAAGTAAACCATATGGTGATGTACTGTATAAGTTTGGAATGCAAGTCATAAGAGTTACTCTCTGAGGCAAACAGTGGGCCATTTAGCTTCTGTATAATTATCTGAGAAGACCTAGATGCCTGATAAATGCATCTGGGTTTTGCTGCCAGGAACAAGTTAACACCATAGGTGAGTGTTTGAGTACCTGAGCTGAAGTTAATTATGAGACTTTTAAAACCGGTGTGACATATCGATGTTAAAGCCATCAAAAAACCTGCATACTGTGCTAAATGTTGATGGAGGTATTTTATATTGAAGGTGATTCAATGTAATCGATTTAATAGCTTGTGGTTTATTTTATGATATATTTACATTTGACCATTCAGAAGTTTGGTGTCTGTAATATATAAATTATTATTATTATTTTTAAAGCAGTTAATTCACAATTCAGCAAAGTGACTGTAAAGACACTTATGTTCTTTTTGTTCTTGCAGCAATATTAGGTTGTCGACATTGATAATAATGATAAGAAATTATTTTTTTGAGAACCAAATCAGCAAATTAAAATGATTTATGAAGACATATGTAAAACTGAAGGCTGGAGAAATGGCTGATGAAAACAGCTTTGACGCTACAGGAATAAATTACATTGTAAAACATATTAAAATAGAAAACAGTTATTTTAAAATGTGATTCACAATATTACAGTTTTAACTGTTTTTTTTTTTTTTTTAACCAAATAAATGCAGCTTTGGGAGCATAAGAGACTTCTTTCAAGAACATAAAAAAATGTACGAACCACAAACGCTTGTGTAGTAAATGTGTAGTATTATTGTAGTAATTCTTTGTATTCAATGCTGAGCTTTTGAGAATTATTTAAAACTCTCATATGTGCTTCCTTGTTTGCTTTCTAGGCAAGGACTGTATTGTTTCTTTCTGAGAACAATTACTTAGTATAGTGATCTTTAGACAGGATTAAATCCTCAAGCCTATTACTATATGTCTCAGCAGGGGTAGCAAACCACTAATTACTACTCCTGCTTCTAAATACTATCATAGAGGTGGACTTGGATTATAGTGTTTTGAGCTGATTGGAGCATAATCTTGTAATGCCTTGTTTACAAGAAAAGCTGTTTGATGCACTGTTATATACAGTAAAGTTCTTCTCATACGTTTACAGCAAGATGTTTTTATTTACTACTGTCCTAATGAAGTTATAATTTGTATTGTATTGTATTTTTTATTTTATATTTTATTTTAACTATTATAAAAAGCAACCATTAATCAATCAAAGTAATAATTATAAAGTTATCATTTAGTACTGTAAATGTCATTTACACAAACTTTCCTGTTAAAAAAATTACATACTTCCTGTTCAAGCCCCCAGCTTGCCCAGCATATTTGAGTTCTTCCCCATAGTGACTATCACAAATGTCTGCAGACAGTTGATGCTTGGGGCAACACATGATACAATGAGAAACACAAATACAACTAAATAAAATTCTGATCTCTAATTTTTAAATATTCTTGAACTTATAAGAAAAGGGGTATGTATACTTCAGAGAATACTGTAGGTGTATAACCGTTGCCCCTCGGATTTCAGGTGAACAAATCTGATGACTCCTTGAAGGAGGAGCTTGAGAAATATCTGGATGAAAATGTACTGCTGCAGGAACAGCTGGGACGGAAGAATACAGAGCTGCACCAAACACACTCAGAGTAAGACAACCCCAAATACCAACATGGACATTAACACATCTGTGGTGAGAATTATATAAAATATGCAAAGTAATGTATAGTTAAACTAGGTTTTATCTGCTTGCTTATCTCTCTACCAGGCTAACTCAGTTACGAATGGACAGAGAGAATGCAGAATCTCATGTTAGAGAGCTGGAGGATCAGCTGGCAGGACTACAGGAGGAGCTGAGGAGAGAGACAGACAGCAAAGCTCAGGCTGACACTATGCACATGGTGATCACACACACACACACACACACACACACACACACACACACACACACACACACACACACACTAGACTGAGATTAAAAAGGTCACAAATGCAAAAAATAAAGAATTTATAATGACAAATCAACGCTTAGTTGGAAGTGTTTTAAATCCTGTGAAAACCCTTAAAATATTTAATTCATGCTTACTGTACTGCAGACATTAGTCTGCAGACAGAAAATGGAAATTACTAGTAGTAAAATTATATTGTTGTGTTGTTATTGAGATTATTAAAAATAATTATGATTTGTTTGTGTACAGGAGTTGATGGCAGTGAGAGGTGAGTTGGCCGAAGCTGCAGAGCTGTGTCGGAAGCAGGAGGATATTCTGAGGCAGAGAGAGAGAGAGCTGACTGCTCTAAAGGGGGCACTGAAAGATGAGGTCTCCACACATGACAAGGAGATAGAGGCTCTCAGAGAGCAGTACAGCCAAGACATGGAGAGATTACGATCAAGCATGGATCAGGTTTCACAGGTACACGCCCAATGTTGAACAGGAAATTAAAGGGGACCCAAGACAGAACCCTGTTGAACACCTGTTATCATGCAATTTAGAAAGAAGTGATTAAGCTCACAGCACTTTAAATAGGATTTATGTTGCACATATGCACAACGTGATTATCTCTCTGTGCCTCAGTCTCAGGCAAGTATTGAAGCCGAGCGTCACCACGTAAACTCTACGGTAAGGTCTCTTCAGCAGCAATTGGAGGATAGCAGAGATGAGGGAAACCACTGGAGAGAACAGTTTCAGTCCAGCAGAGAAGAGCTACGCAACACCAAACAAGAGTAAGTCACATTTGCACAAGTTAGTTTAGATATACAGTTTAATTATTTTTGCATTACCCTTAGTTCTGTCTTTTTTGTTAATGTGTATTTGTCTCTCCTTTTTTGTTGTATGCATTTTATTGGGACAGTGGACAACGGGTTCAACCCAAAGCAGAGTGAGAGACGCTCTCAGATTAGCTGAGAGAAGACTGTAGGTTTATGTGTAGATGTGTGATTGAACCAATTAGTATTTGTAAGTCTGACTTGTCTAAGATCCCACAACTATAATTTTAAACAAATGATGTGATGCTTTGTGTGTGATTTTTCTTTTTCTTTTTTTTGTGTACTAAATCAAAATTTGAAAACACAAAATCCTTACTGAATTTAAAGGAACTAGCTTTTACATTACTAAACATTACAGAAAATCGTGATACCTTCCATATGACAGCTCTAATTACCTCATCACTAGTTGATCATCACAAATACTCTGCATCAAGAAATAAAAAAATTTTTTTTTCCAGAAAAGATTCTGCTAATCTACAAACTTAAATACACCAAACTAATTTTTCCATCTCTGAATGGCCTGTCTGTAACAGAGCAAGACGGTACCATTAATTGAGACAGAGTCCAATAAAAAATGCACATAAGCAAAATTAATTTCACATTATGGATCTTGGATCTTGACACTAAATCAATAGTTTGTCCACCCAAATTAACATCATTAGGAAATATTAGGAGTTCAATTGTATTACAGTAAGTTCTTATTTAGGACATTTTAAAATCTGCTATGCACAGCAGACTGTATATATTTGTTATTAAACACTTACGGTTTTGCATATGGTGTTTGTCTGTGTTTATATTATGTGTGTATATACGTGTGTGATAGGTTACTCCAGGCTCGTATGGAGAAAGAGGAGTTTGAGGAGGAGCTGAAAGATCTGCAGGAGAAAATCAACACAATGAAACAGCAGATACCAGATCCCAAACAGACCCAGACAGTCAGCCAGGTATATACTGTACACGCTCTTTTGCTTATGAATGTTAAATTCTTAAAGACTTAAAATACTCATTGTATTTTTATAGGAACTTGAGCGTTGTCGTGCTGACCTACAGAAGGCCCAGGCAGATATGGATAAATTAAGAACAGATCTTGACAAGAAGACAATGGAAATTGTGTTATTAAAGAAGACCAAACAGGAGCTTGAAGCAGAGCAGAAATATGAGATTGATAGATTGAGGGACCAGTCACGCAGAGATAAAGAAGAGCTGACTAAAGCTCATGAGAGGGCCAAACAGGTACCGTACAGTATTACAGCATCAACGCAGGTACCATCCATTTGTGTTTTACTTACAATTTTTATTTGCCTCCGGCAGCTAGCAGAACCTTCATTGGTGGAGGCCCTGCGCAAGGAGTTGAGTGACATGCAAGAAGAGGTGGGCCAACTGCGCAGTCAGCTGCTCTCAACTGAAGAAGAGCTGCAGGCGAAGAGAGACAAACTCAGCTCTGCTCAGACCCAAGTAAACAATCTGACACATGAGCACAAGGAATTCGAGGAAACTAATGCGCGTATGAAGGAGAGAATCATACGCCTGGAGGTTAGGATGCAGATTAACATAATCGTGTAATGAATATCACCTTATTTTCCCTCTTATTAAACTACAATAAATGTGTGTGTAAGTGCATTGGTTTAAGAGTGTGGAGTGGTTAAGTGCTTTTGGCCAGCTGCATTTTAAAAGATCTGATGGTCTGGAGTTTTGGGGACTCGGGTGGAGGTTGGCAGCACATTACACCAGAGGGGAAGAGAGAGGGCGAAGGTTTTGGAAAGTGACCTATTGCCATCTTATGAAGGAAGAAAAAGATGGCTCTCATTGAGCTTAAAGGATTAGTTCTCTTCCAGCAAAAAAAAAAAAATCCTGATAATTTACTCACCCCCATGTCATCCAAGATGTTCATGTCTTTCTTTCTTCAGTTGAAAAGAAATTAAGGTTTTTGAGAAAAACATTCCAGTATGTTTCTCCATATAGTGGACTTCAATGGGACCCAATGCATATTTCAGTGCAGCTTCAAAGGGCTCTGCATGATCCCAGCCAAGGAATATGGGTCTTATCTAGCAAAATGATTGGTCATTTTTCTAAAAAAAAAAAAAAAAAAAAAAATTATACTTTATATATATATAATTATTATTTTTTTTTTTTACCACAAATGCTTGTCTTGCACTAGCTCAAATTCATGCATTAGGTAGTCACATTGGAAAGGTCATGCATGATGTAAGTGGAAGTACAGACCCAGTGTTTACAAAGTGTACGTGCAAAGAAAGTCAAAGGCCCATTACAAAAAAAAGTTAAAACAACGATGTCGGGCAATTTCGAAGTTGGAGGAGAAAATGAAATGGAGTTTTTCGCGCTACCCTACCTTTTTGAACTGAAGTACACAGGCAAAGAACTAATCATTTGTGACCTTTCCAACGTTATTATGTAATGTGTGAAGTCACGCCTGTGCATTGCAGAGCAAGTGTAAAAGGAGCATTTGTGGTTAAACAGTATGTAAATTAGTATTATTTATTTATTTATTTTTAGAAAATGACAGATAGTTTCACAAGATATGACCTTTATTCCTCAGGTGGGATCATGTAGAGCCTGCAATTTGGACCTTCAACCCGTTGGTTCCAATTGAAGTCCACTATATGGAGAAAAATCCTGGAATGTTTTCTTAAAAAACAGACCGTTATCTGTTTGTTCTCTCTTTTTCTCTGACACGTTATCTGTGTGTCTGTAGTCTCAGCTGCAGGAGCGCACGTCCCAGAGTATTGAGGCTGAACAGGAGCAGCAGGAGGAGACCAGGAAACTGAGACAGCAGCTGGAGGAGTCCAGGCGCGAGAGCTCCAGACTGGGCCTAGAGCGGGACGAGCTGGCTCGTAATCTTGAAGAGAAGGAGAAGGACAGAGATGCTGTCCGCAAGGAGAACACACAGCTCGAGGACCAGAAGAGGCAGCAGGAGAGAGCACTAGACAAACTCAATAAAGAGGTATGTGTTCATTAACACAAATTTGAATCCGCCATGCATCATTTTACTTTCTGTCTGTCCTTATCTCTCTCTTGCTTCCTCACACCCCTTTTCCTCTGTTTCACCATGTCAGATGGAGCGCTTGTCTGCAGCATCCCGTGAGGAGGTGCGGCTCCTGCAGGCTCAGCTGGATGAACAGAAAGACAAGTGGAGGAAAGAGCAGCAGGACTCACATAAAAACGCCAAAGAGAAGATCAGTGAGCTGGAGAGAGCACAGAACACCATCCATTCCCTACAGGAAGAGGTGCAACTCTGGCCTCATTAAAAATCCAAACCTTTTTAATCCGTCTTCAATTTGTGGTCATACAATTTTGCTTGTTTTTAGTTGGCCCGTCAAAAGAAGGAGCTGTTCTCAAGTTATGAGGATCGAGATAATGCTTTATTAGATAAAGAGATGCTCACCAACCGCCTCAAACATATGGAGAGTGAGATCGAGACGCAGCGTACCACACAAAACGACCGCTCGAGAGAGATCCGCAGCTTGGAGGTGTGTTTCACCTTCACATATGGTGTTTTAGTGAAATGGTGTAATGGAGATAGTCTTCACTCTATGTCTCCACCTGCAGGACAAAATCAAGCACCTGGAGCTTGAGTTAGACGAGGAAAAGAACAATGCAGAGATGCTGTCAGAAAGAATCACCAGGAGCCGAGATCAGGTACGCTGCCATTCAAATGTTTGGGGTTGGTAAGATTTTTTAAATTCTTAATTAAAATATGCTACTTATTCCTGTGATGCCAAAGCCGAATTTTCAGCAGTCATTACTCCAGTCTACTACACATGATCCTTTCTAATATACTTATTTAGTGATCAAGAAACATTTCTTCTCATTATTATTATAAATGTTAAAAGCAGTCATGCTGCTTGTTTTATTATTATTATTTTTTTTTGAGGAATACAAAGTTCACAAGAATGATATTTATTTAAAATCCTGTAAAAATGTATTTACTGTCACTTTTGATCAATTTAATGCTGAATAAAAATAGTCTTTAAAAAATATCAGTCAATATTAATCAATATCAAAAATATGAATCAATAAAACTGTAGATTAGGGAACACTATTCCCACGCAAAAAAAAAAAAAAAAAATCTTACTTGCCTCAAACTTCTGAAAAGTAGTGTATAAACAGCTGTTTGTTTACTAAATGCAATTAAATAAAACATTAATTAAAAAATAAGAATAAAGATACAGAAAGAAATATGAAAATATATGTACCATAATGTGGCTAGCTTGTATAGTAGCAAGGGGCTTATATTATATATAATTCTATACATATTTCTTAATACATTTTTGCCAAGATGTTAAATCTTGACAATAATTATCATTTAGGGCTGTAATGGTAATATTTGAATATTGCCAAGTAATGTAATTATATTTTTGTAATGTAGTGCCCATAATTAATAATCAATTAAAGTTTCTTCCATTATCTTTGTGCCTCTACAAGGCATTCAGGTCTGTGATCTGCTAAATGCTTTAATCAAAATGTGGTGGTAATTCTACTCTCATTGTAGATTGAACAGCTGCGTGCAGAGCTCATGCAAGAACGATCCTCCAAACAAGACCTGGAACTGGACAAAAACGCTCTGGAGAGACAGGTATGCCACATGACTATTGAACAGTACGACAGATCTATAGTCTTACTGTACGCTGCATTCACTGCATTCAAAAGCGTTTCTTTTTTTAACTGTACAATGCTTTCATTCAAATTGGCCACAGGGTTTCATCTAATCTGCATCTCTTTCAGATAAAGGATTATAAATCTCGTGTAGCTGAGATGGAGGGCCAGTCACGTTCCTCTACTGGTGTGTCTCAGCTGGAGAGCAAAATCCAGGACCTCGAGGAAAGACTGCGTGCAGAGGAGAGGTAAATAAAAAAAGAGGTCCTAATGAACTGCGGTTCTAAAACTGCCACTACCATGAAGTGGCAGAAACAATTACATTACCCACAAAGCACTACAGAATGCTTGAGAGAAGCACTCTTCTTTAATTGAAAGCACTTTATGCTGCTAGAAAAAACACAGACTGTAGACAATGCAGGCCATAAATCGGTGTGCAAAAACTGCTTCTACTTTAAAACTACTACTAATTTTGATGCAGAATTTTTTTTTTATAAAATAACGCTGGGGGAAATGTCAGTAGATTTATTTGCCTGATTAGATTTTAATTTGCTCTGCCAATATTTTCACTGGCTTTACCAAAAAAGTTTAACATTTTATTCTAGCTATGTATTTGTATATGTACCAGAATAAATAATTTCATTAAATTAAGAAAAAAAAAAGAAAAATCACTGCATCACCTAAACAATAAGAAAAAATTCAGTACATGTCAAGTTTAGGAAGTCCTGAGGTTCAAGCATATAGTTGTGTGTTTTTACAGAGAGAAGAACTCTGTGGTGTCCTCTCAGAGGCGTTTGGAGAGGAAACTAAAGGAGCTGAACATCACCCTGGATAAGGAGAGACATCAGCACACAGAGCAGAGAGACCAGGTGAAGAATACACACGTTACATGTGCTCATATAGCAGTGTGTGAGAGACCCGTGATTGTTTGTGTTTAATGCATGTGTGCTTCTTCAGCTGACTCTGCGTGTGAAGGCTCTGAAGAGGCAGGTGGATGAAGGAGAGGCCGAGGCGGAGCGGCTGGAGGGTTTGAGGAGGAAGGCCATCAGAGACATGGAGGAGATGCAGGAACAGAAGGAGGCGCTGCAGTCCAAAGTCACGGCACTAGAGAATGAACTCAAGTATGTGTGTTTGACTGAGAGAAGAAAATGGAGTATTTCCTTTTTTTCATATAAATAAGTTTTTTTTGTTTATAAAGAGCAGCTATGGCTGGTTTGCTGTTTTGTTCAGTGTGAAGTGGCCAAAAAACAAACCAAAACTGCAGGAGCTGAGTGTGGGAATAACTTGTGACATGTCAGTCATCCTTTACATTTGCATCTAGAAGTTTATTTTATCCATTAAAACCTTGAACCATTTCTTGAGGGTTCAGAAGATTATTTACATCAAGGCAAAAAATGAATGAATATACAACAAAAAATGTGTGCTCCCACACTCATGTCCTTCTTTCCCAGAGAACCATTACCAACGACAGTGCAACCATTACCAATGCAAAAAAAATAATAATAATTTTGCACATGCCACAAATACAATACGTTGCAGTAAAATTTTGAATGGAGCAGTTATATCAGTGTGCGGTCATTACTATTGTATTGTAGATTTTTGGTACAGCATGAGGAAAAAAACTAAACAGAAACATATATGTATGTATATATATATATATATATATATATATATATATATATATATATATATATATATATATATATATATATATATATATATATAAATATATATATATATATATATATATATACATATATATAATATAAAAAAAAAAAAAAAAAAAACATACATATATAAATATATATATATATATATATATATATATAAATATAAATATATATATACATACATATATATATATATATGTTTCTGTTTAGTTTTTTTCCTAACAATGGTTTACTAAACAAATAGCTCTTTCTTTAAATAAATTCTATTGTAATTACAGTTTTCTTAGGGATAAAAATTTTACCTTATGGTCTCTAAACTATAGTGTCATTTTACTTTACTATAAAATTACAATTAACAACAGAGCCCAAACTATTTTTAACTATAATAATCAACACTCAAATAAAAAAAAATTGAATGCAAACATGTAAATTGCACAAAATGCAGTTTTTAAATAAACTTATAAATCATACAATTTCAATTTGTTGTTGAAACAAAATTTACACAGTGGCTGCCATAACTTGTTTCATAAAAGATTTATTTAAACATACATTAAACAAGACATCACTAACAAGTAAAGTGAAATCTAAATCAAATATTTAGCAAAATGCTCTTAACTAGACTTCATTTCTCTAGCAAATAATGAGCTATAAACACTGCTGACTTGCCTGAAGTAAATGAAATGCTACGTGACATTTTGTTTACAAGCTGCTTTAATGAAGTCTTTAAATGGTTGAAACACTAATTGAGTGATTACGTGAGGGGTGAGATGTTCATTCATGTTTACTTAACTTTAAAAGTAGTTAGAACTGAGGCGATTATACAGCTTTTATACATCTGTCACGCCACATCACAGAGCACCAAAACGGCAATTATTGTCTGAATTTCCTGAAATAAAAAACGGAACGATTTGTTCAATACACATGCGTACCGAACCGAAAGACCCGCAAATTTTTGGTATGAATACATGTTTTGTTTTTTTCCCCTCAGGAGGAAGATCCAGCAGGCCCGACAGTCAGCTCTGGAGTCTTCAGTGCTCAGCTCTGATGATGATGATGATGATGATAATGGATTGTATGATCATTCCAGCATAACCTCCATCCTCACCGAGAGCAACCTACAGACCAGTTCCTGCTGAAGACCGAGAGAGAAATCTGATGCTTCATTCCTGGACACACAATAAGCGCTGCTCTAAAATTCCCACTCTTTTTGAGTCAGTGAGTCAAATAGATTTCAGACATGGCTTTATTTATCTAGACATCCAACTTAGAGACTTTTATGAGAAAAGCCTTAATGATCCCTTTAGTATAAAAAATACTTTTTTAGAGGAGATAAGTTCAAAGTTGAAGCCGTTTAGAAACTGAATTTCACCTCAGCTCAAATTAGCAAAGACAATTTGAGACTTTTTTTAGTTTAAGTAATTAGGGGTTAATAGAAGAAATAAGCACTTTTGAATAAAGTGAATTAACAGAGATGGAGGGAAAGAAACAGGATTTAATTTTGTTTTAAGGGTCCCCGTGACCGATTATGAGCACTGATGAATTCATTAGGAGTGTGTTAAGAGAGGCTAATGGGAGATGAAGGATATCAGGGTATTAGAAGAAGAAATGAACACAGCAGAGAACATTTTTCCAAAAATCCAGTTAGCAGAGAGAGAGAGAAAGAGTAGTCATCTGAATGGGGGAAGAAAAGAATAAAAAGTATATGTGACTATAATGTAGTATAGCAATACAGAGAGAAATACAGGTAATAGTTCAAAACACAGATCCAAGAGAATAGATGAGAAAGAGCAAAATCAAGTTTTAGTTTGAAGAAAGAGATTATATTTCATTCTCTGTTTAGACTCCAGCTCTTTGTAACACACTTATTCCCTTGTTTGCAGTAAGTTCCAGGTACGAGTGAATCAGCACTACACAGAAGCATCAGTGATGCTAAAATACAATTTATAACAACATAATCACAATAAAGACATTTACATTTCAGCCATACTTACATTACTACTATTTCCTTACAAATGCTGATGTACCATGTAATTTAGCATTATAAAACATCAGAGCGTTTCTAAATCAGCTGCACTGTGAAATTCTGTCTTTTCTGTTATGCAATTATTGTATATTTTTATACTAGTGTTTCTGTTTCCACATTTTTTTTTTTATTATTAACCGACAGGCTAAAAGACAAGTCAGTGTTCATTCCTGATGGTAAAACTATGAAAATTATTAATTTTGTTTATTTTGTTAGTTTACCAGCACATGATCTACTGTTTTTTACTTCAATGTATAATATTGAGGCAAATGTTATATAAAGTAGCTGAAATATTTTCTACCATAGTCGTCTCATAATCCTCTAGCAGACACATTAACTCATTTTTTGATAACAAGCTGCCTGTTCTCGTCTATATCTACAGGACTTTATCTATGCACACAGCATGTGATTCATGTGAATGGTACACCATTACAATGCCTTGTAAATCTAATAATTATTTGTTTGTAATTGTTCTTGTTCCAAAGTAAATGAGAATGATTTATGTACATGTATTTTGTATTTATTTGTAATAGAATTTGCATTAAGCACTGATTAAATCAAAGGTTTGTATATTTCTGTAAGCAAAACCTTTTTTATCAGAAATAAATTCAGTACTTTAGTAGTTCCTCTCCATTGTGTTTTTATTGTGTGCTTATGGTGTACTTGTATTTTGTACATATTGTAGCTGATGTGTGTCATGGGCATATGGTACAACAGCAACAGAACTAAATGCCAAACATTTTTAAAACTTTCTGGCCAAGTTTTTATTTTTAATTATGTTGAATATATTATATTGTTTTGTATAATAAACTCATGTAGCTAGTTGATTTGGTGATTTGAAATGTGTGCAAAATTGTATGTCTGCATTTTACCCAGATCACAAACAGCTGTGTGAATCGTAAAAGGTCTTGTGGCTTGAGCTCACATTCAGTTGTTTTGCAGTGAGATATTTTTAGTATCATGTGATTTAATGAGGTGTTTTCAGTCTTCATATTTCCATCTTCTAAATATTCTAATAGTAGCTTTTTAATATACACTCACCTAAAGGATTATTAGGAACACCTGTTCAATTTCTCATTAATGCAATTATCTAATCAACCAATCACATGGCAGTTACTTCAATGCATTTAGGGGTGTGGTCCTGGTCAAGACAATCTCCTGAACTCCAAACTGAATGTCAGAATGGGAAAGAAAGGTTGATTTAAGCAATTTTGAGCGTGGCATGGTTGTTGGTGCCACACGGGCCGGTCTGAGTATTTCACAATCTGCTCAGTTACTGGGATTTTCACGCACAACCATTTCTAGGATTAACAAAGAATGGTGTGAAAAGGGAAAAACATCCAGTATGTGGCAGTCCTGTGGGCGAAAATGCCTTGTTGATGCTAGAGGTCAGAGGAGAATGGGCCAACTGATTCAAGCTGATAGAAGAGCAACTTCGACTGAAATAACCACCCGTTACAACCGAGGTATGCAGCAAAGCATTTGTGAAGCCACAACATGCACAACCTTGAGGCGGATGGGCTACAACAGCAGAAGACCCCACCGGGTACCACTCATCTCCACTACAAAAAGGAAAAAGAGGCTACAATTTCCACGAGCTCACCAAAATTGGACAGCTGAAGACTGGAAAAATGTTGCCTGGTCTGATGAGTCTCGATTTCCGTTGAGACATTCAGATGGTAGAGTCAGAATTTGGCGTAAACAGAATGAGAACATGGATCCATCATGCCTTGTTACCACTGTGCAGGCTGGTGGTGGTGGTGTAATGGTGTGGGGGATGTTTTCTTGGCAGACTTTAGGCCACTTAGTACCAATTGGGCATCATTTAAATGCCACGGCCTACCTGAGCATTGTTTCTGACCATGTCCATCCCTTTATGACCACCATGTACCCATCCTCTGATGGCTACTTCCAGCAGGATAATGTACCATGCCACAAAGCTCGAATCATTTCAAATTGGTTTCTTGAACATGACAATGAGTTCACTGTACTAAAATGGCCCCCACAGTCACCAGATCTCAACCCAATAGAGCATCTTTGGGATGCGGTGGAATGGGAGCTTCGTGCCCTGGATGTGCATCCCACAAATCTCCATCAACTGCAAGATGCTATCATATCAATATGGGCCAACATTTCTAAAGAATGCTTTCAGCATCTTGTTGAATCAATGCCACGTAGAATTAAGGCAGTTCTGAAGGCGAAAGGGGGTCAAACACAGTATTAGTATGGTGTTCCTAATAATCCTTTAGGTGAGTGTAAGGCCTCTACATGAGCACAGTACTTCCACATTAAATTTAGAGTAACTAAAAACAACTCTGTGACAGTAATGTGGCCTGTGCACATATAGAGTTCAGCTGTGAGCATCTGTATATGATGAGTTTTCAGTCTTCATATTTCCTACTACTTTATCTTCTAATAGCAGCTTTTTTTGAATGCAAAGGTAAGTGTCATTGTTATGAAATCAAATTCATTTATCCAACATACAGTCTAATATGGTTGTGTAAATGTGGCATGCCTTTATTTTATTAAGCAATTTTCACAGTGGACTTAGTTTCAAAGCAGTATTATAGATCAGTGAGGCAGCACTAACCCTGAGCAAATCCTTATTGTTGTTGAGACCTGCAACATTTAACAACGTCCTGAGGTTCAAGCACATAGCTGTATGTGTTTTTGCAAAGAGAAGAACTCTGTGCTGTCCTCTCAGAGGCGTTTGGAGAGGAAACTAAAGGAGCTGAACATCACCCTGGATGAGGAGAGACATCAGCACACAGAGCAGAGAGACCAGGTGAAGAATACACACGTTACATGTGCTCATATAGAGCAGTGTGTGTGAAGATCTGTGTACAGTATATCAGGTTCTTCAACTCAAACCTGTACAATCCATGGATAAAACAATATAAAGACAGACAGCCATGCAATGTACATGTCCGAATTGCTCATGCGGAAAGTATAACACAGGCTTAAGCTGTTGTGTTCATTTACATGGTTTCTAGATTATTGTGTAGTGTGATCAGATGCATTTTAAACAACTGCTAGAAGCTTCATTGGCCAAAAAATGAACAAATTTCACTGTTTTTTTTTTCCTGACACAAAATGACCAGCTAACATTAATTGACTAATCATATCAGCAGCACATGTGAAAGTGTGAATAAGTACTAGTCAAGTGAAATCACTATCATACTAATTAGATTGTAAGAGCAGACTGATTGCTATAAAAGGAGGGAAGAAGCGCTTCCAATTATTGTGATCTTGTTAGCAATGTTTACCTCCAAAGAAACACATGCAGCCATCATCACTTTGCATCAAAATGGTCTCACATGCAAGGAAATTGCTACAAAGAATTTTGCACCTGAAAGAACCATTTATCTGATCATCACGATCTTCAAGGAGAAAGGTTCGACTACAGTGAAGAAGTCTTCAGGATGTCCCAGAGTGTCCAGCAAGCACCAGGACCATCACCTTCTGAGGAGTCAGCTGGAATCGTGTCACCAGCAGTGCAGAGCTTACTCAGGAATGGGAGCAGGTTGGTGTGAGAGCATCTGCACGCACAGTGAGCCAAAGACTTTTGGACAATGGCCTGGTGTCAATAAGGGCAGCAAAAAACCTCTTCTCTCCAAGAAAAGGACAGACTGAAATTCTGCAGGAAGTACAAGGATTGGACAGCAGAAGACTGGTGCAAACTTATTTTCTCTGAAGAAGTTATTAAGAACAAGGGTCAACACTGTAAATATTGACTCATTTTTATTTTTTATTTATTTTTTGCCAATAAAAGCCTTTAAAACTTATGATATGCTTATCATTGTTTTTCAGTATAGCCTACCATAGAAAAGTGCAAAAATGATCTACAAATACCGAAGCAGCAAACTTTGCAAAACACAAACTTTATGTCACTGCCAAAATTTACGGCCATGACTGTAGGTGCATGCATAAAGTTAATTAATTTATAATTCAAATGAGTGTCGAGATGGGTAAATTATTTAACCAAAATTCATCATTTTATTACAGCACTTTTAAAAATTGTATGTTCTTTAGTAAAAACATTTATTGAAGGAAAGGGAAAATGATGATGATCATGAAGATTACTGATACAATTTATAACAACAACATAATCACAATAAAGATATTCATATTTCAGCTACTTCATTTGCTAACATTTCCACACAAACAATTAACTTAAAATATGAACATCACGTTCAGTGCTGCTGACTTACATGTAGCAAACTGAATTATGAACAGCACATCCTTAAATCAACTGCACTGTGTCTTTTCTGTTGCAGTTATTGTATTTATTTATTCATTTTGATAAAAACACAAACTGTTTTTCTGTTTCCACTTAAACTGTTAATTGTTAACTGGCAGGCTAAAAGACAGGTCAGTGTTTGTGTTCCATCATTCCTGGGAAAACAAAGTTTGAAAATGCTTTAATTCATTTTGTTTGTTCTTAGATTTACTGTTGTTTACGTGAATGCATAACATTGAAGCAGATTTACATTATATAAAGTGAATGAAATAAATGAGAATCATTTAGGCCTATGTGTTTTGTATTTATTTGTTATGCATTAAGCACTGATCAGTTCAAAGGTTTGTATTTTTCTATAAGCAACACCTTTTCTATCAAAAACAAATTCAGTACTTTACTTGTTCTTCTCCATTGTTTTTATTGTGTGCTTATTAACCGCACTTGTATTTACATTTGGACATACTGTAGCTGATGTGTGTCACACAGACAAATGGTACAACTGTATGGTAAGTGGTAATACTGCTACTGGACTAAACAAACAAATATAAACTTTACAGCAAAAGTACTAAAACACTGAAATTACTCTCTGGGCTACTTTATATATCTAAATATATTGAATTAATTATTCACACTATTATCTTGTTTTTATAATATCAAATTATGTAGCAAATTGATTCATTGTTTTGAAATGTGTGCTTAATTGCACATCTCAGACATTTTACACAGATCACATTTCCTATACTTTGGCACTTCAAAAACAACTGTGTGAATGTAAAAGGTTTTGTGGCCTGTGCTCATTCATTCAGTTGTATTGCAGTGAGCTACTCTGAACTGTCAAAGTGATATGAGGTGTTTTTAGTCTTAATATTTCCATCTTCTAAAAACATTAATAGCATCTGTCTAATAAAGGCCTTTATATGAGCATACTGTACTTGGACCATATTTTCTACTTTCGCATTACATTTACAGCAACTGAAAACAACTGAAGTGATGTGGCCGGCGCCCATAGAGTTCAGCTGTCCTGCAGTGAGCGTCTGGATATGATGAAGTGTTTTCAGCTTTCATGTTTCCAAGTCCTGTATCTTCTAATAGCAGCTTTATTAGGATGTAAAGGTAAGTGTCTTTTATATGAAGTCAAATTTATTTAACCACCACACAAACAAGAGTTACGCATATTATCAATGAACTGTGGGTGTGTAAATGCGGCACAAATGTGACATGAATATGATCAATGTCAAGTCAGTTTTATTTATATAGCACTTTGCATTGTTTCAAAACAAATTTATAGATACAATGCAGTAATAATGACTTAAATGTTGTCATTCATTGGTTACTCAGTGGACGTGCAATTTGGAAATTGCTGTTAACCAATTAATTTTTCTTTTGTATAAAAATGAGTATTGTCAATTGATTAAAAAAGTAACTAATTAATTATACATTTTTTCTGTAATTAATTGAGATTAACTGCACATAACAATGTAATAATATAAATCTAATAATTTCACACTGAATCTCCAGATTAAATAACAAAGACGGTATATATTTTAAATATTTATTTAAAGGGATACTTCACCCCAAAATGAAAATGTTGTCATTAATCACTTACCCCCATGTCGTTCCAAACCCGTAAAAGTTTGTTCGTTTTCAGAACACAATTTAAGATATTTTGGATGAAAATCGGGAGGCCTGTGACTGACCCATAGACTGCCAATTAATTTACACTGTCAAGGTCCAGAAAAGTATGAAAGACATCGTCAGAATAGTCCATCTGCCATCAGTGGTTCAACTGTAACATTATGAAGCGACGAGAATACTTTTTGTAAGTGAAGAAAACAAAAATAATGACTTCAACAATTCCTTTGTCATCAGTCTCTTCTGTGTCTCTCCATATCACCATATGCTGCGTATGCTCTCCTGTATCATCCGCGCCACATGGATGCACTGTTTTTTTTCATATCAAAGCTAAATACATGTAGAAACAGCACATCCTTGTGGTGTGGCTGATACAGAAGATGATGTCTTTCATACTTTTATCGACCTTGACACTGCTATTTATTTGGCAGTCTATGGGACAGTCACAAGCTTCCTGGTTTTCATCCAAAATATCTTAAATTGTGTTCTGAAGATGAACAAAGCTTTACAGGTTTGGAACGACATGGGAGTAAGTGATTAATGACAAAATTTTAATTTTGGGGTGGAGTATCCCTTTAATGCCATCTCTTTACTAAGAACTATGAAGGACAGCTTTTCCGATACCAATACTGCTACTGACACCTCTGTTAAATTCATTTTTCCTGGTTTCTGGGGATGAAATAAGTATAGCCATTCATTATAGCAATAAAATGTTTGAGTCCATCACAACTGACAGTTTTAATAAACGCTGATGTGCAAAGATTAAACAGCATTACTCAACTAATCAATTATTATTAAACTGGCAACATCACTAGATGCTTTAGTTCAAAGGGACATTTGTAAAAAAAAAAAAAAAAAAATGTATATATATATATATATATATATATATATATATATATATATATATATATATATATATATATCAACCCATTCAGAAGTACCATTACTTACATAGAAACCTATGCATAGTAGCCAGAAAGAAAAGAAAAACGTCAGATGTTCTTAGAGGCTTTTGCATCTGAACACTTTGGGGGGTGGGGGTTAATTGCAGTTCCACTTCAGGAACTCGAGTTGCGTCGAAATGCTTTGGGAATGCCTTCAGTGTGACCACGCTCTGAATCACGTGTGTAATCAGTCCAATGTATGGCGAGACATCACAGCCAGGGTGATGCAGGGACCAGGGAGCTTAAAAGCATGTGTGGTGGAGACAGTGGCAGCTTCTGTCATTCAGCAAGCACTCTGTGTGTGTCATTTCTATTTTGCCTCCCTCACCGGTTAGGGAGTGGTCATGAGCGGCCGCCCAGCCCGCGGTCTGTGGAGTGGTCACAGTCTCATGTGGCACATCAACCACCTGGAGATGCTGGCCGTGTTTCAGGCACTGAAACACTTTCTCCCAAACCTAAGAGGCCATCAAGTGTTAGTATGCACTGACAACACAGTGGTGGTCTCTTACATCAACCACCAGGGAGGTCTGCATTCACGCCCCCTTTACAGGCTGGCGCACCAGATCCTTGTGTGGGCCCAAGGGAAACTCCTTTCGCTAAGAGCAGTGCACATCCCTGGGCATCTCAATCAGGGAGCAGATATCCTGTCGAGGCAGGGGCCGAGGCCTGGGGAATGGAGGCTCCACCCCGAGGGAGTTTGGTCAGGCTCGAGTGGACTTTTTCACGACTCAAGAGACCTCGCACTGTCCACTCTGGTTCTCCCTCACACATCCAGCTCTGCTTGGTCTGCATGCCATAGTGCAGATGTGGCTGAGGCTTCGTCTGTACGCCTTTCCCCCGATTGCTCTGCTCCCGGGAGTTCTGGAGAAAGTGCGCCGGGATGTGGTCCGTCTTCTCTTAGTAGCCCCGTTCTGGCCGGGCCGAGTATGATTTTTGGACCTGATTTCCCTTCTCAATGGCTCTCCTTGGGAGATATCCGTCAGGAGGGATCTCCTCTCTCAGGCCTTCCCCCCACCCTGAGTTTTGAAACTGTGGATGTGGCCCCTGAGGGGGCACAGCTCATAGGTTCCAGTCTCTCAACTCAACTCACCCAGACCAGTCCAGAGCTCCCTCCACAAGGAAACTGTACTCCTTGACATGAACCTTCACTTCTTAAAGCAGCAACTGCCAGCTCGACCCAGTTAATTGCCCAGTTGGTTTAGTACTGGAGTTCTGGCAGGTACGGTTTACCGCAGGGTTATCCCACTCCACCTTGAAGGTTCCCATGGTGGCCCTAGCTGCTTACCACACCCCTCTCGGTGGTCGGTCTTTCAGGAGAGACCCACTAGTTACATGTTTCCTCTGCGCTGCGTAGAGGCTGAGGCCTCCGGCCAGGAAAAGCTTATGCTAAGTGGTGGATCTACTTCAACCCACCCGTTATGTCTCGCCCATCCATTGGACTGATTACACACGTGATTAAGAGCGTGGTCACGCTGAAGGCATTTTGACGTAGCATCACATTTCTTTGGGGAACCATGGTTACACACATAACCTAGAAACGTTATTCAGATTTGAAAAAAGGTATACAAGTGGCAATGCTGACAGCAGCAGTGACAGCAGCAGTACTAAACACCAAACATTTTAATACTTTTTGGCCAAGTTTATATCTTTAAGTATGTTGAATATATTATCATGTTTTTATAATATCAAAATCATGTAGCTGGTTGATTTGAAATGTGCAAAATTGTACATCATTCACATTTTACATAGATCACATTTCCTATTTTGGCACTTCAAAAACAACTGTGTGAGCTAAATGAGCACAGGAATAGACCATAATTTCCTACTTCCGCATTAAATTCAGAGTAGCTGAAAAGAACTCTGTGAAAGTGAAGTGATGTTGCCTGTGCTTATATAGAGTTCAGATGTCCTGCAGCGAGTGTCTGTATACGATGAGGAGTTTTACACTTTCACATTTCCAACTCCTGTATCTTCTAATAGCAGGTTTATCAGAATGCAAAGGTAAGTGTACTTTATATGAAGTCAAATTCATTTAACCACCACACAAAATAATGTACTACAGGTGTGTAAATATGACGTCAAATGTTGTCATTCATATGTGATGTAGTGGACTTGCAATTTGGAAGTTGCTGTTAACCTTTTTTTCTTTTTTTGTATAAAAATAAATGCATTTTTAAAGGAAGAAAATGTTACTGGGCTATTTTAATAAACATTGGTGTGCAAAGTTTCATTACTCAACCAATTAAATATTATTACACTGACATCACTGGTTTCTTTGGTTCCCACAGGGAGTATAGACGATACAGCTGTAGAAAATGTATATATGTTTTTTTTTAATCCTCTTCGTCTCACAAGAGACATAAGGCCACTTGAATCATCTTCTCACACTTCTCTTCAAAACTATCCACAGTGGTTTGATATTCTAGGCAGGAGATTTGTCTGGCGGGGCAGATGATGAAGTTTATCTCAGTTCTCCAACTGTCCAGGACTTATTATTATGACACCATCTTTTCCCCATTTTAGCATCAGTGTCTGTGATTAAAGTTTTAGCAGTTTCTGCTCTTTCATGGATGTTTGCTTTATGAAGTTCTTTGTGGTTAGATTTTGTAGAAACATGTCCTCATTGTGAATCCTGAGGTTTTCTGTCCCTTTGCTGCAGTTGTTCTGTGTTGTTTAGTCATACAGTTGTCCTTCTTAGTGTTCGACAGTCGCTTTCATTCACTTTAACTTTTTGACCACTTTTCTTTTCTTGAATGTTACAGACACTCCTGCATGATTTGCCCTTTTTGGAAGTCCGACAAGTTACCCACTTTACCCACGGCTTTACTAAACATCGCTGAACACAACTTACTACACTAATTTACAAACTAGTGAAAATAGACAAAAAAAGAGAGATAGTTGCAACATTTATTTTTATCCTCTGTAGCCTTTCACTAAAATGTATTGGTGCATGTAGAAGAAGAACCAGTTAAAGAAGTAAAGTTACAAGTTACTCGTAATAAAAAGTAAGTGCCGTTTGTTACTGTAAGCGATGTGGTGGTTTTCATGTTTCTGTTCTATCAGAGCTTTATGTCTAATTTTACTCTTCATTTCCTTTCAGTGGCGACACAGAGACGCTGCATGCAGGTTCATCAGTTGAACATAAACTGTGTTCAGGGTGACAGCATGACTATTTCTTGCCTGACCACAATCCACCTGCTGGAGTCTCTGACAGTCAAACTACACAAGAAAAACCAAGATAAAGACATCCTGATAAATCCAGACATCTCTCCAGCATCAGAGCACCAGAGATGGTCTGTGAGGAAAGATGCTGGAAATGTTACACTTGATCTGAAAGACATCAGATTATCTGATGATGGCTTTTATGACTGTCAGGTCTACAAGGATCAGGACTGCCTTCATGCAACTACATTTAACCTGAGGGTCAAAGGTAAGAATGCAAATTTCTGAAACAAGCAAATAATCCCCAGGTAACCTATTGTAATGTAGTATGTTTCTTTGATTTCAGAGTGTAAAACTTTGGACTCTGTCCATCCAACACCAGGCTCTTCAGTGTTGCTGCCATGCTCTGAACATCCTCTACAAAACAGAACTGAACGAGTCACTTGGAAAGTCATTACTGGTCATCAATCAACAGATATATTTCAGTATCGGCCACCAAACAAGCCCTCAAGCAGCACAGAGAAACCCCCAAAGTCTCTGTATGAGAGAGTGAGAAAACTAGCAAACGGATCTCTGCTTATAAGAGATGCAGTCCGCACTGATGAATTGTGGTATCAGTGCAGAGTGAATGAAAAAACCTGCTATGAAGTGAAGCTGCTGCTGAAAGGTGTGTTGGAATGCAATATTTCTAACCCTATAAAGCCTCAATGCAGATTCTCTGACAGACTATAAGGACGCTGAGGCGGCGTTAGAATCCATGTGCAGTGTTTTAATGAAATCCACAGCAAACAAATCCAAAACAGCAGACAGTGAACCAGAAACGTGAGGCAGGTAGGGGTACATACACAGATAGGCAGTCCAATCCAGGCAACAAAACAGTGGGCAATCCAAAAGGCAGAAAACAGGGTAACCAGGCAAAGATCATACACAAGAAGGCAAACAATGGCCATGGGAATAACGCTCGGTAAGGCAGACAGGCTGGCAATACTTCGCAAAGTAAACATGGCTAAGGCCATGCTTAAATGTCCACCAAACAGGAAATGACAGGTGAAGCAGAGGGAGCGGCACACAGTCAGTACTCGGGCGAGGGCTCCCTCTGCTGGCGTGGCGTTACACAGACGTTGGTTAGATTGAAAGATTAAGTTAAACTATGCTATTAAAATGTGACCTGTGGTGATGGGTTAGTCAAAGTATTTTTGAAATATTATGTTAATAAATATAGTAAAACATGTCAGTAAAACTAATGTTCATATAAGTTTATCTTGTCACTTGTGATCACAGATGCTCCAGCCCCAGCTGACAGTATGGTTGGCCACACTGATGAGAGTGAAACAGGTTAGTCAAAGTATTTTTTGATTTTCAAGGTAATAAACATGATAAAATATGTAAAGTATGTTTAGGTAAGGTTTAGATTAAAATGATGTTGTGGTGATTATAGCATGTGGTTAAAGTGTCTGTTTGGTAATACAGCAGATGAGATGAATGTGTGAATATTTAAACAAACTTTGTTGAAGGTTAATGTTTTTATACCCGCTGGAAAACGTAGCTTTAACATTTGCATTACTGTCTAAATATGTATGAAATTTTATATATATTTTATACTGTAAAAGTTGTTTGTATTTTGATTAAAGCAGTTTATCCAATGACGCTGAAAACACTTTCCACAACATCATTACCTACAGGTAAGTGCCTGAAGTGGTGTGTGTGATTAAAAGGACCTAACCAAACTGACTGATCTTCATATAAGTTTATCTTTTCTCTAGTGATCACAGATGCTCCGACCCCAGCTGCTGACAGTACGGCTGGCCAAACTCAAGGCAATAACAGTGACAAGAGTGAAACAGTGACAGCTAATCTGACAATAGTTTCGATGACTACAATAGTGTCTCTGTGTGTCCTCATATCACTGACCATCTGTATCATTCTCTATTTCCAAAAATGTAGGCCCAAAATTGACAGCAAAAGTAAGTCAAGAGAAGTCCTGAAAAGTTGAACATTGTTCTTTAACAGCATATTTTAAATCATAATAATGGCTTATTGAAAAAAAACAACAGAGTTTATACGTATCTTACATTTGCTCATTTTGCAGTTGTTTTCTTTCAAATGAGTGACATTTCATATTCATATTTCATATTACATTTCAAATGAGTGACATTAAAGTTCATATCATGCCATCATGTTGATTAGAGTCCTCATGTTAAAAAGAAAGACACTTGGTAATACTGTAACTTTATATGATGTAAAAAATGACTAGGTGGTAAAGTACTTATTTTTGTATTTTTTAGTTGATTTGAACTGCTTGTCTACTGTATATTATTCCAACATTTCAGGAGGCAAGTGACATTCATAGTAAATCCTTGTTCAATATTTGATGAGCTGTTTAATAAAAGTCTTTTTGTTTTTTTTTTTTTTTTGCAGGGTTTGATGTCCCGCTGAGTCCTTTAGTTGAACAAAACACAGGAACCGTGACCACCTGACGTTGCTAAAAAGAACATTATGTTGTGTATTTGGTGTAATGCAATGTGTTTATGCAGTTTAAGGTTGAAAAAAACACATTTTCCACATAATGTACATTATTGTTGTTCTACTATGCCCCGCCATTCTGAAATGTGTTGATTTTTACAAAGCTCATCATTCTGAAAAGCAAGGTGTATGCTGATTGGCCAGCTATCCAGTGCATTGTGACTGGCCGAATGCCTCAAGCGTGCAATAGTTTTCCAAGCGTTTGATGGAAATGTAACGCCCCTTACCATACTGTGATGCAGTCTCCCGGCGCGACGAGAAAAAAACAATAAAACCCATTACAAATGAGGCATTTGTAGCATCCAGTTGGGACATAATTACTGATTACAATGACTTATACTTTCTTTTTACGCATTGCGTTGCGTAGAGTAGCGTGCCAAGTAACCATAAAACCATGTCTGCATTTGTGATCGGAGAAACAACAAACGACAAGCCTACTCTGTACTGCTCAAAACTCACGTTTGAATCCTCAGTGGCAAATTCTTTAAATACGAAACTTACAGGCTGTGAGTAAGAAGCGCCAGGTATCGCTGATCCTTCCCAATCTATTGAAAATTATTGCTTAAAATCAACTGTCACACTGCTTCTGTTACATGACAATGCTTTTTGTATGTCTCAGTTTAAGAAATAAAACAATTCAAAATTAAATTTAACTACCATTTTTTACCATTTTTTAAATTTTGTGTGTGTGTGTGTGTGTGTATACATATATATATATATATATATATATATATATATATATATATATATATATATATATATATATCACCATGTACCACAATGTCAATAATGCTCTTGTTCCTTAAATTCTGAATAATTTTTGGACATTAAAAGAACAGAAGGACTACTGTGGACTGTCAACAATCATAGTATAATACTTTTAAGTGGACTGTAAACTCTTTAGATCTGTTTGCCAGGTTCTCTGAAGGAGAGGCCATGATTTTCTTACATGGTCAGTTTAGGTAATACTGATTTCATTTGAAATTCACCTTCTACCTCTCCTCCCACCCCTTCCCACCCTGCTGTCCAATTTCTCTATGTACGTCTTCTTACAATATCTCCTTTTGCTCTTTCTACTATCAATGCCCTCCACTCTACACATTTCTCCTCTCCTCTTTTCTTAAATCTTCCTCTCCCCTTATCTCTTTCTAACTGCTCCACTGTTCCTCTGATTCCCATTACACCTTCTCATCTATTCCACCACCTTTCACACTTAAACCTCTGTATGAAGTCTATTATTTTATAGTGCAATGCTCACTGAGGCCTGCAGAGGGCAGTGTATGTCTCTCAAAATACTGGAGTGTCCAGACTGCTCACATTTCTAATCTCTTAAGGTCTTTACTTTTCCAAACCTCCCTCACTAATGGTCTTCCCTCAAATCAGCTGTCAAACACAATATTCAATGGCCCCCTATATGTACTTAAATAACTTAGCAATATCTATTGAAGAGGAGGAGGAGCGTGGTGGTGGTGGGGGGAGGGATAATTGCAGTTCCACTTCAGGAACTCGAGTTGCGTCGAAATGCTTTGGGAATGCCTTCAGTGTGACCACTCTCTGAATCACGTGTGTAATCAGTCCAATGTATGGCGAGACATCACAGCCAGGGTGATGCAGGGACCAGGGAGCTTAAAAGCATGTGCGGTGGATACAGTGGCAGCTTCTTTCATTTAGCAAGCACTCTGTGTGTGTCATTTCTATTTTGCCTCCCTCACCGGTTAGGGAGTGGTCATGAGCGGCCGCCCAGCCCGCGGTCTGTGGAATGGCCGCAATCTCATGTGGCACATCAACCTCCTGGAGATGCTGGCCATGTTTCAGGCACTGAAACACTTTCTCCCAAACCTAAGAGGCCATCATATGTGACAACACAGCAGTGGTCTCTTACATCAACCACCAGGGAGGTCTGGATTCGCGCCCCCTTTACAGGCTGGCGCACCAGATCCTTGTGTGGGCCCAAGGGAAACTCCTTTCGCTAAGAGCAGTACACATCCCTGGGCATCTCAATCAGGGAGCAGACATCCTGTCGAGGCAGGGGCCGAGGCCTGGGGAATGGAGGCTCCACGCCGAGGTGGTGGAGCCGATTTGGAGGGAGTTCGGCCCGGCTCGAGTGGACTTTTCCGCAACTCAAGAGATCTCGCACTGTCCACTCTGGTTCTCCCTCACACATCCAGCTCTGCTTGGGCTGCATGCCATAGTGCAGATGTGGCCGAGGCTTCGTCTGTACGCCTTTCCCCCGATTGCTCTGCTCCCGGGAGTTCTGGAGAAAGTGCGCCGGGATGTGGTCCGTCTTCTCTTAGTAGCCCCATTCTGGCCGGGCCGAGTATGATTCTTGGACCTGATTTCACTTCTCAATGGCTCTACTTGGGAGATACCCGTCAGGAGGGATCTCCTCTCTCAGGCCTTCCCCCCACCCCGGAGTTTTGAAACTGTGGATGTGGCCCCTGAGGGGGCACAGCTCATAGGTTCCAGTCTCTCAACTCAACTCACCCAGACCAGTCCAGAGCTCCCTCCACAAGGAAACTGTACTCCTTGACGTGAACCTTCACTTCTTAATGCAGCAACTGCCAGCTCGACCCAGTTAACTGCCCAGTTGGTTTAGTGCTGGAGTTCTTGCAGGTACGGTTTACCACAGGGTTATCCCACTCCACTTGAAGGTTCCCGTGGTGGCCCTAGCTGCTTACCACACCCCTCTCAGTGGTCGGTCTTTCAGGAGAGACCCACTAGTTACATGTTTCCTCTGCGCTGCGCAGAGGCTGAGGCCTCTGGCCAGGAGAAGCTTATGCTAAGTGGTGGATCTACGTCACCCCGCCCGTGATGTCTCGCCCATACATTGGACTGATTACACACGTGATTAAGAGCGTGGTCACGCTGAAGGCGTTTTGACGTAGCATCATATTTCTTTGGGGAACCATGGTTACACGCATAACTTAGAGACGTTTTTCACATTTGAAAACAAGTATACAAGTGACAATACTGACAGCAGCAGTGACAGCAACAGTACTAAACAGTTTACACCAAACATTTTAATACTTTCTGGCCAAGTTTATATCTTTAAATATGTTGAATATATTATCACGTTTTTATAATATCAAAATCATGTAGCTGGTTGATTTGAAATGTGCAAAATTGTACGTCTTTCACATTTTACATAGATCACATTTCCTATTTTGGCACTTCAAAAACAACTGTGTGAGCTAAATGAGCACAGGAATAGACCATAATTTCCTACTTCCGCATTAAATTCAGAGTAGCTGAAAAGAACTCTGTGATAGTGAAGTGATGTTGCCTGTGCTTATATAGAGTTCAGCTGTCCTGCAGCGAGTGTCTGTATACGATGACGAGTTTTAAACTTTCACATTTCCAACTCCTGTATCTTCTAATAGCAAGTTTATCAGAATGCAAAGGTAAGTGTATTTTATATGAAGTCAAATTCATTTAACCACCACACAAAATAATGTACTACAGGTGTGTAAATATGTCAAATGTTGTCATTCATATGTGATGTAGTGGACTTGCAATTTGGAAGTTGCTTTTAACCATTTTTTTGTATAAAAATAAATGCATTTTTAAAGTAAGAAAATGTTACTGGGCTGTTTTAATAAACATTGGTGTGCAAAGTTTCAACTGCATTACTCAACCAATTAAATATTATTACACTGACATCACTGGTTTCTTTGGTTCACAGGGAGTATAGACGATACAGCTGTAGAAAATGTATATATGCTTTTTTTTGTTGTTTTAATCCTCTTCGTCCCATGTGAGACATAAGGCCGCTTATATATGCTAGAGCTAGTCAAAATGATGTGAACACCTGGGAAATAGGCATTATTTATTTACTAAGTTGTTTTACAACCCTTTGCCTTTAATTCAGCCTCCAACCTTCTTCAAACAGATTTATACAAATTTGGACTAATCTCCGCAGTCAAACGTCGTCTATCAAAACATCAGTAGCGTCAGTGAATCATCTTCTCACAGTTCTCTTCAAAACTATCCACAGTGGTTTGATATTCTAGGTAGGAGATTTGTCTGGCGGGGCAGATGATGAAGTTTATCTCAGTTCTCCAACTGTCCAGGCTTATTATTATGACACCATCTTTTCCCCATTTTAGCATCAGTGTCCGTGATTAAAGTTTTAGCAGTTTCTGCTCTTTCATGGATGTTTGCTTTATGAAGTTCTTTGTGGTTAGATTTTGTAGAAACATGTCCTCATTGTGAATCCTGAGGTTTTCTGTCCCTTTGCTGCAGTAGTTCTGTGTTGTTTAGTCATACAGTTGTCCTTCTTAGTGTTCGACAGTCGCTATCATTCACTTTCACTTTTTGACTACTTTTCATTTCTTTGAATGTTACAGACACTCCTGCATGATTTGCCCTTTTTGGAAGTCTGACAAGTTACCCACTTTACCCACGGCTTTACTAAACATCGCTGAACACAACTTACTACACTAATTTACAAACTAGTGAAAATAGACAAAAAAAGAGAGATAGTTGCAACATTTATTTTTATCTTCTGTAGCCTTTCACTAAAATGTATTGATGCATGTAGAAGTAGTACCAGTTAAAAAAAAGTAGAGTTACAAGTTACTCGTAATAAAAAGTAAGTGCCGTTTGTTACTGTAAGCGATGTGGTGGTTTTCACGTCTCTGTTCTTTCAGTGTTTTATGTCTAATTTTACTCTTCTTTTCCTTTCAGTGGCGACACAGAGACGCTGCAAGCAGGTTCATCAGTTGAACATAAACTGTGTTCAGGGTGACAGCATGACTATTTTTTGCCTGACCACAACCCACCCGCTGGAGTCTCTGACAGTCAAACTACACAAGAAAAACCAAGATAAAGACATCCTGATAAATCCAGACATCTCTCCAGCATCAGAGCACCAGAGATGGTCTGTGAGGAAAGATGCTGGAAATGTTACACTTGATCTGAAAGACATCAGATTATCTGATGATGGCTTTTATGACTGTCAGGTCTACAAGGATCAGGACTGCCTTCATGCAACTACATTTAACCTGAGGGTCAAAGGTAAGAATGCAAATTTCTGAAACAAGCAAATAATACCCAGGTAACCCATTGTAATGTAGTATGTTTCTTTGGTTTTTAGAGTGTAAAATTTTGGACTCTGTCCATCCAACACCAGGCTCTTCAGTGCTGCTGCCATGCTCTGAACATCCTCTACAAAACAGAACTGAACGAGTCACTTGGAACATCATTATTGGTCATCAACCAACAGATATATTTCAGTATCGGCCACCAAACAAGCCCTCAAGCAGCACAGAGAAACCCCCAAAGCCTCTGTATGAGAGAGCGAGACAACTAGCAAACGGATCTCTGCTTATAAGAGATGCAGTACGCACTGATAATTTTTGGTATCAATGCAGAGTGAATGAAAAAACCTGCTATGAAGTGAAGCTGCTGCTGAAAGGTGTGTTGGAATGCAATATTTCTAACCCTATAAAGCCTCAATGCAGACTCTCTGACAGACACTGATTCATTTTAAAGATTAAGTTTTGCTATTAAAATGTGACCTGTGGTGATGGGTTAGTCAAAATTATGTTTTGGGGATGGTAATCCAATAAATGTATTGAAACATTTACAGTTGAAACCAGATATTTACATACACTTCAGAAAAAAAAAACACAAAAAAAACTTTTATTTCTTTACTGTCATACATTAAATCAGAGTACACATTTTCTGTTTTAGATCAATAAATATTAACATGTTTTTTGCATTTGTTAAATGTCAGAATCGAGCGAGGGAGAATTTTTATGTATTTTTATCACTTTCATCAAAGTCATCCGTATACATACACTTCCTTAGTATTTGGTAGAATTGCCCCGAAACTGTTTCACTTGGGCCAAACGTTTTGGGTATCCTTCCACAAGCTTTCTACAGTAGTTTGCTGGAATTTTGGCCCACTCCTCTTGACAGAACTGGTGTAACTGGGTCAGGTTTGTAGGCCTTCTTGCTCGCAGTCCCCTTTTCAGTGCCGTCCAGTCCTTAAGCCACTTTGTAACTAATTTGGAGGTATGCTTGGGGTCATTGTCCATTTGGAAGACCCATTTTCACCCAAGCTTTAACTTCCTGGCTGATGTCTTCAGATGTTGCTTCAGTATATCTACATAATTTTCTTTTCTCATGATGCCATCTATTCTGTGAAGTGCACCAGTCCCTTCTGCAGCAAAGCAGCCCTACAACATTATACTACCACCCCCATACTTCACAGCTGGGATGGTGTTCTGAGGCTTCAAAGCTTCACCCTTTTTCCTCCTACTGTTTATCATTATGGCCAAACAGTTCAATTTTTGTTTCGTCAGACCACAGGACATGTCTCCAGAAATTAAGGTTTTTGTCCCCATGTGCAGTTGCAAACTGTAGTCTGGCTTTTTTATGGTGGTTTTGAAGTAATGGCTTTCTCCTTCCAGACTAACCTTTCAGCTCATGGTGGTACAGGACTCATTTTACTGTGGATAATGACACTGTCTTACCAGTTTCAGCCAGCATCTTCACAAGGTCTTTTGCTGTTGTCCTGGGGTTGATTCGCACATTTCGCACCAAAAAACTTTCCTCTCTGGGACTCATAATCCGTCTCCTCCCTGAGCGGTATGATGGTTGTACATTTCCATGCGTATTATTGTCTGAACGGATGAACGTGGGACCTTCAGGCATCTGGAAATTGCACCTAAGGATGAGCCACACAAGTCGAGGTCCACAATTCTTTTCCTGGTGTCTTGGTTGATTTCTCTTGATTTTCCCATGATGTCAAAGAAAGAGGCTCTGTGTTTGAGGTGTGCTTTTATATGCATCCACAGGTGTGCCACCAATTAACTCAAATGGAATCAATTAACCTATCAGAAGCTTCTTAAGCTCAGAATGGAATCATCTGGAGTTTTCTTTTTGTTTAAAGACACAATAAACTTAGTGTATGTACAGGTGCTGGTCATATAATTAGAATATCATCAAAAAGTTGATTTATTTCACTAATTCCATTCAAAAAGTGAAACTTGTATATTATATCCATTCATTACACAAAGACTGATATATTTCAAATGTTTATTTCTTTTAATTTTGATGTTTATAATTGACAACTAAGGAAAATCCCAAATTCAGTATCTCAGATAATTAGAATATTGTGAAAAGGTTCAACATTGAAGACACCTGATGCCACACTCTAATCAGTTAATTAACTCAAAACACCTGCAAAGCCTTTAAATGGTCTCTCAGTCTAGTTCTGTAGGCTACACAATCATGGGGAAGACTGCTGAATTGACAGTTGTCCAAAAGACGACCATTGACACCTTGCACAAGGACGGCAAGACACAAAAGGCCATTGCAAAAGAGGCTGGCTGTTCACAGAGCTCTGTGTCCAAGCACATTAATAGAGAAGTGAAGGGAAGGAAAAGATGTGATAGAAAAAAGTGTACAAGCAATAGGGATAACCGCACCCTGGAGAGGATTGTGAAACAAAACCCATTCAAAAATGTGGGGGAGATTTACAAAAAGTGGACTGCAGCTGGAGTCAGTGCTTCAAGAACCACTACACAAAGACGTATGCAAGACATGGATTTCAGCTGTCACATTCTTTGTGTCAAGCCACTCTTGAACAACAGACAGCGTCAGAAGCGTCTCGCTTCAAAAAGGACTGGACTACTGCTGAGTAGTCCAAAGTTATGTGCTCTGATGAAAGTAAATTTTGCATTTCCTTTGGATATCAGGGTCCCAGAGTCTGGAGGAAGAAAGGAGAGGCACACAATCCACATTTCTTGAGGTCCAGTGTAAAGTTTCCACAGTCAGTGATGGTTTGCGGTGCCATGTCATCCGCTGGTGTTGGTCCACTGTTTTTTTCTGAGGTCCAGGGTCAACACAGCCATATACCAGGAAGTTTTAGAGCACTTCATGCTTCCTGCTGCTGACCAACTTTATGGAGATGCAGATTTAATTTTCGAACAGGATTTGGCACCTGCACACAGTGCCAGAGCTTCCAGTACCTGGTTTAAAGACCATGGTATCCCTGTTCTTAATTGGCCAGCAGTATTGGGAAGAGGAAGATGTGATATGCCAGACCCAACAATGCAGAAGAGCTGAAGGCCACTATCAGAGCAACCTGGGTTCTCATAACACCTGAGCAGTGCCACAGACTGATCGACTCCATGCCACGCCGCATTGCTGCAGTAATTCAGGCAAAAGGAGCCCCAACTAAGTATTGAGTGCTGTACATGCTCATACTTTTCATTTTTATACTTTTTAGTTGGCCAAGATTTCTAAAAATCCTTTCTTTGTATTGGTCTCAAGTTATATTCTAATTTTCTGAGATACTGAATTTGGGATTTTCCTTAGAGGGCCAGGCCCGTGTAAGGGGACAGGGACAGGCAGCGATGGCTCCACCGGTAGCCAAGGTGGATCAGTCAGTTCAGGGGACCAGGGTGGACACGAAAGTTTAGGGGGCCACGAGGGACCAGGCAGTTCAGGTGGCCACGGGGGATCAGTCAGTTCCGGTTGTGCAGACGGCCAGGGAGGAATCCGCCATTTGAGCAGCCAGGGCGGAACCTGCCATTCGGGAAGCCAGTGAGGAGCAGGCTGTGCAGATGGCCAGGGAAGAGCCCGCCACTTGAGCGGCCAGAACGGAACCTGCCATTCCAGAGGCCCTGCGGCGACGTGAAGGTGCTCTGGAAGGCCTGTGGAGACGTGAAGGTGCTCTGGACGGCCTGTGGAGACGTGAACCGCCTCGGCTTGGGGCACTGCATTGGGAACGGCCTCGGCCAACGCATCGGGCACGGCCTCGGCCACCGCATCGGGAACGGCCTCGGCCTCGGCCTCGGCCTCGGGCACCACATCAGGAACCGCATCGGGAACGGCCTTGGGCACCGCCTCGGCCTCGGGAACCACCTCGGGCACCGCCTCGGCCTCAGGAACCGCCTCGGCCTCAGGAACCGCCTTGGCCTCAGGAACCGCCTCGGGCACTGCATCGGGAACGGCCTCAGGAACCGCATTGGTCTCTGCCTCGGGCACCTCCTCAGGCACTGCATCGGGAACGGCCTCTGGAAACGCCTTGGTCTCGGGCCCCGCATCGGGAACGGCATCGGCCACCGCATCAGGAACGGCCTCGGGAACCTCCTCGGGCACCTCCTCGGGCACTGCATAGGGAACGGCCTCGGGAACCTCCTCGGGCACTGCATCAGGAACGACCTCGGCCTCTGGAACCGCCTCGGCAACCGCATCAGGAACCGCATCGGCCTCCGCCTCGGGCATCTCCTCGGGCACCGCATCGGGAACGGCCTCGGCCTTGGGAACCGCCTCGGGCACCGCATCGGCCTCTGCTTCGGGCATCTCCTCGGGCACCGCATTGGGAACGGCCTCGGCCTCTGGAACGGCCTCGGCAACCGCATCAGGAACCACATCGGCCTCCGCCTCGGGCATCTCCTCGGGCACCACATCGGGAACGGTCTCGGGCACCACATCGGGAACGGCCTTGGCCTCGGGAACCGCCTCCGGGACGGCAGCGGAGTGCTCAGGGACGACCTCCGGGACAGCAGCGGGCTGCTCGGGAACGTCCTCCGGGATGGCACCAGGCTGCTCGGGAACGTCCTCCGGGCTTTGAGGAAACGGTAGATGCCTGTCTCCTCCTCCTCCACCTTCTATGATGGCGAGTCGGTGGCACCTTTTCCTCAGACCCAGCCACAAACCCGTCCATCTTGTCTGGCGACACAGGTGTAGATTTGGCCATCTTGTGCTGTGGCGCTGGGCTGGCGGCCATCTTGTGCAGTGGTGCTGGGCTGGCGGCAATCTTGTCTGGAGACACAGGTGTGGTCGATGTATCCCACTGAGCACTGCAGGTAATTGGTGAACCCCCAAAAGTCCAGGATCTCCAGCCCCTTCATCTCCCATTGAGGCAAAGGGTCATCCAGGCAATTGTTAAAAAAGTCTTTCAGTGCTGCATCATTATAACCCAACCCGACTGCCATGGTCCAAAACAATTGCGCAAGGCCACCCACCTCACTCCCCCTTTGACGAAGGGTGGTTAAGTTCAGGAGTCTCCCCCTCCGCTCTTCCATGGTGACTGGGGAACGGATACGAAATCCCACACCGCTGGATCTAGGCAGGATGGAGTCCTTCTGTCACGACACGCACACAAACAGGTAGATCCAAAAGCAGTGTTTTATTAAGGGTAATCCAAAATCATAATCCAGCCAGGCAAAGGTCAAAAACTAGGTGAGCAGTCCAAAAAAAAAAGAAACATGAACAAAAATACCAGAGTGAAATTAAACAAGGACTCCATGACAATGACAGAAACAAACCGGGTATATATAGACAGGTGCAAACAATGTAAGTGGGAACAGCTGAATGCAATGAACAGTGATGAGTACAGACAAGGCTTGTGGGAAATGTGGCTCCTAAGGTGGGGTGACGATATGGGGAAGTGAGACAGCCAGGGATACACAAACCAGACACTGTGAAACACTGCCATATAAGCAGAGACCCCTCCCTGAGTGAACTGTAAAAGCACAGCTCTATTCTGGAAAAGGGGGCGGGGAGCAGCAGCTTATTTGCATTTAATGAGACATGCACGAAAACAGCATGTTTCTGCTTCCACTCAAAACAGGAATTTTCAAAATGATATAATAAATGGGGTATTTTAAGCTTAAACTTCACAGACACATCTTGGGGACACCTGAGACTTATATTATATATTGTAAAAAGAGGCATAATAGGTTCCCGTTAAGGCTGCAATTGCTGCAGAAGATGCTTCGACTAAGTACTGAGTTACAGGTATAGTTCACCCAGAAATATAAAACTATAGAAAATTCACTTACCCTTAGGCCATCCAAGATGGAGCCTATGTGAGTTTGTTTCTTCACCTGAACAGATTTGGAGAAATTTATTCAAAATGTTCTGATAGCAACTGATGAGCAAGTCATGTAATGCTAAATTTCTCCAAATCTGTTGCAATTAAGAAATACACTCATTTATATCTTGGATGGCCTGAGAGTAAGCATAAGGCTGCAAGATAAAAACTTGAAAAAATGAAAACACTTGACATTTAAAACACTTTCCACTATATCATTATTCAAAAGACAAATACCAGAATTCATGTGCGTGATAAAAAAAAAAAAAAAAAAAAAAAACCTTAATCAGACTGGCTCAGATGATGATGTTCATTTATCTTTTCTCTAGTGATCACAGATGATCCAACCCCAGAGGACAGTACGGTTGTTCAGACTGAAGACAACAACAATTACGAGAGTGAAACAGCGATAACTAATTCAACAGTAGTGGTGATGACCACAGTAGTGTCTCTGTGTGTCCTCATATCACTGACCATCTGTGTCATTGTGTATTTCAAAAAACGAAGATCCAAAATGGACAGCCAAAGTAAGTCCACAACTTCTGAGTGTGTTGCAATAAAGAAACTGAAATACTGTAACTTTGTTATGATGATAAATTGATCAGATGGTAAAGTACTTATTTTTGTGTCTTGTAGTTGATTTGAACTGTCAGTCTTCCGTGTATTATTCTGACATTTCAGGAGGTAAGTGATATTCATGGTACATCCTTATACAAAATATGAGTAATATGCTTGATGAAGTGTATTTTATAAAAGTTGTTTTCTTGCAGTGTTGGATGTGCCTTTGTATTCTTTAGTTCAACGTAACACATACCATGGCCACATGTAAGTTACGGCAATGCAGTAGTGAAATCATTCATTTGATATCTGTCCTGAACTACATACAAATGTTAACAATTAAGCTAGGATAAAGTCACATCATACTGGTTTGAACTAATTTATATGTATTACTAAATACTTCAAAGTTCATATAAACACACTCACAACAAAAGTGAAACATGCCAAATGTAATACTGCATTTCCTCTCCAGTGTGCATTTCTTGACTGGTATAATTATATAACCTACTGTATAACAATATATGCTATGTGTATGTAGCTTCCATTGCAATTTTAAGAGTTTTGTAGAATTTATAATCTCAGTTTATAGCATGGGCAAGCATTATATATAAGTATAGCACGTATACATCTGCAAATGTGCTCATGATTCAAACTATTTACTTTTTTCCACAAAATGAATTTTTTTAACTTTATCTCCCAACAGCTGGTGTGAACAAGCAGAAGCTCCTGCCTGTAATCCAGACAACATTTATGACAACAGAATGCTGTGAAATAAATGATTTTAATTGTTTTTTTTTTTTTTTTTTTAAATGTGTATGACTTTTTTTCTAGCTATCATTTTACCAAATAAAACAATATAATGTAAATATAATTTTATACAAATGTATGGACAGCTAGAGGACCTTGCTGTAAAGGGACTGCTATAAACAGACTTTACTACACTCATTTCACAATTCATATAAATGTTCTTTTTTATGATTTTTTTACTCTTCTATATGAAAATTTAAAGTTTTGGTGGTATGAATTTTCAGTGGAGGGAGAGTAATTTCAATATTCTTTAAAGGGGTCATCGGATGCCAATTTTCCACAAGTTGATATGATTCTTTAGGGTCTTAATGAAAAGTCTGTAACATAGTTTAGTTTGGTTAAAATTTCTCAATAATAGTGTAAAACAACACACTTTTTAAGCTGTCAAAAACAGCTCTTTTCAGAGCAAGCTGTTTTGTAGCATTTTCCTTTAAATGCAAATGAGCTCTGCTCACCCCACCCCTCTCTTCGAGCCTTCTCTGAGGGACTGTTTACTTTAGCTGCATTCATCGTGAGACTTGCTAATTAGCACATTATTAGGAAAGGCGGTTTGCAAAGATTCATTAAAAAACCTTATACTCACTTCTTCTGGAGGTGAAGCTGGATCACGGATGATTCGCACGAACATAAACACATTTAGGTAGATTGGGGACACATTCCCTTCAAAAACAAACATAATCCACTGCATCTTCAGCGGCTCGGATGTCGGGAGTAAATGACGACTACTGTGTTCATTATTACATCCAACAACAAAACACCTCAATCACATAGGAGACATTCTTGTCTACATCTGCTCTGGCGGTGAAACAATGGCGGACTGATGACAGCTCACTCAGGGTGGGTCTAAGGCAAAGGCCCCGATATACTTCAAACGGAATTGAAGAACGAACTGATATGACGTCATTTTGACCAAAATCAGGCCAAAACGAAGTTCGTTTTGAGTTTGTTTCGGCAGTTCGAAACAGCTGACCAAAGTGAACTTTCTGGGGTAGTTCGTTTTGGGTCCTAAACACCTTTGAGCTTCCATTGGTATGTGGCGGTTACGCAGTCTGTGGGTGTGTTCTGAAACTCCACCTTCTTTGACGTGAGAGGTTTTCTTTCGGTTTATTTCTTATTCAACGGAGGTCATTCAGGAGAATAACATCTCCTAGTCACTAGCAACATGAATAATCTGGAGTGTCGAACAGATGAGCTGCCACAGATATATCCGCACCTGTACGATCGCTCGAGGAGAGAATTCAAAGATTCAGAGAAATCATTTAATTCCTAGAAAGAAATTTCAACAAAGCTTGGTGCTGACGACCCAGAGTTATGCAAAAAGCGACATAGAGAAACATCAGATGTAAATTTTCCAAAGCCATGAAAAGAATGAAAAGAAAGAATAAAGATATAAGGTAGCAAGTACCAAATACATGTGTTTCAAATAAATGTTACACCATACTGCTGCTATTGCTGCTGTTGTTCTTCCAATAAGAGAATTTAAAAGGTATACAATAAATGAAATGCCAAAAGAACATACAATAATAAACTTTTGGTTTTATCATGACTCCACATGAAATATAAAAAGGTATAATAATTTATCCAGTTTAATAAAATAAATGAACACTGATAAAATAAAGTAACAAACAGGTTTGTGTTAGAGATGACTATTTGTTCCACATCGAAGTTTTCAGACTAAGAGACATTCACTAAGAGACATTCGAGATGACTATTTGTTCCACATCAAAGTTTTCAGACTAAGAGACATTCACACTTCCCATAAAAGGCTGATTATGGAAATGGAATGGTTCTTTTGTATTGCAAACATGATACATGACTCTGAACTGCTGCTAATCATCATTCTATTGTCTATATGATATTCTGACCATTGGTGTCCGTCTCACACCAAGTTTGCCTACAGGTCATCATTTCATCATTGTTGTGTTTAGGGCATAAGTGCGAGCATTGCGAGTCATGTTTACATTAATCTACACCCTGCCTCCAGCAGCGCGGGGGTGTTGGAAAGATCAGAAACAGTATAAGGTTGCTCAGCCTTTTCGAACTTCTTTTTGCCCCCAAACGAAGAATGAACACGAACTTCGTTTGAAGTATACCGGGGCCTTAAGACACCAGTCCAGACTGTGCTGAAACGCTACTGTCAATCAAACAATCGTGGGAGGGGCCTGTCTGTGTGACATCACACAGATAGGCATCTGAGATTGTCTCGATTTGAGAAAGGGGAAATGATTTAACGAGATTAAAAAAAAAACCACTGGTTGGATTTTTATCATTATAGGGTGGTTGTGTACACACACTGCCAATACAAATTTCAGTTCAAACAACTTGTAAAAGTGCTTGTAGCATCCAATGACCCCTTTATTAATATTTTAATTTTTATAAGTTATTCCCTTTATTATATAACTTCTGTATCATCCCTGGGTTATGGCTGTCATAAATTAAAATAACATGTTAAATACTATTTTGCAGCATAATGGACTGTTATAGTACAGCTGAAATAAATTGAAGCAAATGACACTGTAAGTCTCGTACTGTATATTCAAGGTAATAATGGCCATATCCATTTAACTCTTGTGTTAAAAATAAAGTGGATAAAAATACTCTTTCTGTAAAACAGTTGCAACAATGCAAAACATTACTGATTTGTTTATCATTTTCAACGTATTTTGTCGAACTGTTGCATCAGTCGTTTTGACAATGTTTTCAACATTAACTTTAACAAGTTTGCAAGGCTTAAAATCTACAAGTTCAACAAATGTAAACAGGAGTGAGGCAGCTCAGACCCATGGCAAATCATTGTCATTGAGCCATGCAACATTTCACATTAAAACACAGTACCTGACCAATCATAGATTATAAGACAACTCCCGACACAGTTCAGGGCGCCCTGAGGTTCAAGCACATAGCTGTATGTGTTTTTGCAGAGAGAAGAACTCTGTGCTGTCGATCCTCTCAGCAGCGGTTGGAGAGGAAACTAAAAGAGCTGAACATGACTCTAAGAAAACAGCAGAGAGAACAGGTGAAGAATGCACCCATAGAGTGTTTGTGTGTTTAATGTATGTGAGCTTCTTCAGCTGACTCTGCGTGTGAAGGCTCTGAAGAGGCAGGTGGATGAAGGCACTGCTGGATTCCAAGCTGGTCCAGGCTGGTTTATGCTGCTATAGTGCTGATCTAGGCTGGTTTATGCTGATATAGTGCTGGTTAATGCTGGTATAGGGACAGTTAAAGGGGTTATATGACGTTGCTAAAAAGAACATTATTTTGTGTATTTGGTGTAATTCAATGTGTTTATGTGGTTTAAGGTTCAAAAAACACATTATTTTCCATATAATGTACATTATTGTTTCTCCTCTATGCCCTGCCTTTCTGAAACGCGACGGTTTTTACAAACCTCATCATTCTGAAAACCGAGGAGTGCTCTGATTGGCCAGCTATCCAGTGTGTTGTGATTGGCCGAATGCATTAAGTGTGTGATGGAAATGTTACGCCCCTCACCATACTGTGATGCCGTCTCCCAGCAGGATAAGACTCAGTCCAGCTGCTCTGCTTGTGCACATCCCATCATCAGTTCTCTTTTAGCAGTTCAGTCAATGTACTGTTAGGAATAAGTGAATAACTCAGGATATTGGTTTATTTTGCATGAGAGAGAGTGTCAGGCACGTTTATAAACTGAATAACTTAAGTAATTTGTGGATTAGTGCGTACTGGAAACGCAAACCGTTTTAAACAATTCAGTTCAATTTGGACATATGTGGACATCAGTAGACGAGATAAAACCCCAAAAAACCATTACAAATGAGGCAATTGGTGCATCCAGTGGGGACATAATTACTGATTATAATGACTTATACTGTCTTTTTACGTGTTGCGTTGCATATCGCGCTATGTAAACATAAAACCATGTCTGCATTTGTGATTGGAGAAACAACAAACAACAAGCCTGTGAGTCAGAAGCGCCAGACTGTCCTTGCAAAGTTGGAACTGCCCCACTTTATAGAAACAGCCATTGTGCAATGGACGCATTGTAGGCTGAATATGAATGTTTGGGTTGAACTGTTCGGGAACAGTGTTGTAAATACAACTTAACCACTGATTTCTTGTTGTGCCCTCTTTTGGAAGGCCAAACAAAGTAGTTTCGCTTTTAGTAGTAGTTTTTTTCACAATGAAACACACAGCATCTCCACAACATGGTGGCGGTGGCAACAGCGAGAATAAAAGTTATGCCTTCTTTCTTTTCGTGAACATTTGGGCGGTGTTATGCAAATCTTCCTACATCATGATGTAGACATGTGGGGGCGTGTTTAAATGAGCTGTTTTAGGAGGGCGTGGTTGACTCTTAACTTTTATAAAGAATATATCTTTGGATTTGACACTTTAGTCTTTGCAACTTTAAAGATCTTCTTTATGCACCAAGAGCTTGTAACACTTCAAAGAGAAAGGAAAAATCGAAAGCACATCATATGACCCCTTAATAACAACTTGATATTGAAAGTTCAAAACCAAAAGTGTGTTTTTAAAGATTTTCATACTTATCTGGGAAGTCACATATGTCAAAATCCAGCTGTCAGTCACTGATGTCAAAAAGTGCACATTGAAAAAGGTATGTCAGTGCAGTGAGGTCCATTAAATATTACTGAAAATAGTAATAGCGTGCAATTTTTACAATTGCTGAAACAAGAGTTAATTCGACCAAAGTCAATGGCCAAGTGCCCAATGAAAATGAACACTAATCACCATAATGTTAACAGACGTCAGCAACCTTTGTACATGTACCATATGAAAGAAATAAACCCAAACTGGTTTGCAATAAGTGAATATGGTAATTCTGTTTTTGCAGTTGTTTAATCATCCTCTGGTGAGATCCTGATTTCATCTAAGGCTGTGTGGCTGTAAGTAGTTGGGTTACCTCTACGCTTTTTTTCTGTTCTTGCCGTTCCTCTTATTCTCAGTGATTCTGCTTGTTGACATGCTCAGCGCGTTGGGCTCATATTATGGGCTATATTCTGCTTGTCTGTAAATAATGCTATATGCTTTATTAGTATGGTTTGTGTTGAACTTGGCCTTCCAAACTGTTTTAAGCCAAATTCACTCATTTCAGAATATCCCGTTTATCATTATAGACCACTTTCCTGTGACCAATGTGTTTATAAAGTCATCAAGTCAATTTCGACTTGAAAAGTCATAATTTCGCCTTTTAAGTCATAATAATCTCATAATTATGACTTCAGTAAGACATAATTTCGACTTTTTAGTCCTATCTCATAATTTCGACTTTTTAAGTCATAATTTTGATTTAGTAAATCATAATTTCAACTTTTTATCTCATAATTCTGACTTTTAAAGTCATAATTTCGATTTAGTAAATCATAATTTTAACTTTTTATATCGTAATTATGACTTAAGTATGTCATAATTTTGACTTTTTAAGGCATTCATTTTTTTCTGACGTAGCAGAAATGGGCTTCCATAGCTTTCAATAGGTGTTTACAGAGACAGTTTATTTCTTTAAATTTGTTGAAAATTATTTGCACTATTAGATTATCTTCATAATAAATAACTCATGTAGCTGACTGATTCAGTGATTTTAAATGTGTGCAAAATTGCACGTCTGACATTTTACACAGATCACATTTCCTACTTCAGCTCTTCAAAAACAAGCGTGTTCAGGTAAAAAGTCTTGTGGGCTGTGCTAATATTCGGTTGTTCTGCTGTGAGATAAATAAAACTATTTGATGGAGTGTTTTTAGTCTTCATACTGCATTTCCATCCTCTAAATCTAACAGCAGCTTTCTAATAGCCTACATCAGCTATTATAAGATTTATAAGTTGCAAATATGACATCTGAAAACTCGCCTACAAAAGCACACTGAACGTATCTATAATCACTCAGAATTAGACCATATTTCCTACTTCCGCATATTTCCTTCACAACCCACAACATGTTAGGTAAAAAATGTTAGCCTGAATGAACGCTTGTTTTTATAATATCAAAATCATGTAGCTGATTGATTTGAAATGTGCAAAATTGTACGTCTTTCACATTTTACATAGATCACATTTCATATTTTGGCACTTCAAAAACAACTGTGTGAAAGTAAAAGGTCTTGTGGCCGGTGCTCATATTCAAATGTTTTGCAGTGAGCTACTCGAAATGTGTCTGTAATTGGGGAGTTTTTGGTCTTTATATTTCCATCTTTTCAAATTTGAAATAGCAGCTTTCTAATATAAGGCCTCTAAAAGAGCACAGGAGTAGACCATAATTTCCTACTTCCGCATTTAATTCAGAGTAGCTGAAAAGAACTCTGTGAAAGTGAAGTGATGTTGCCTGTGCTTATATAGAGTTCAGCTGTCCTGCAGCGAGTGTCTGTATACGATGACGAGTTTTACACTTTCACATTTCCAACTCCTGTATCTTCTAATAGCAGGTTTATCAGAATGCAAAGGTAAGTGTATTTTATATGAAGTCAAATTCATTTAACCACCACACAAAATAATGTACTACAGGTGTGTAAATATGACGTCAAATGTTGTCATTCATATGTTATGTAGTGGAATTGGAATTTGGAAGTTGCTGTTAACCTTTTTTTTTGTATAAAAATAAATGCATTTTTAAAGGAAGAAAATGTTACTGGGCTGTTTTAATAAACATTGGTGTGCAAAGTTTCATTACTCAACCAATTAAATATTATTACACTGACAACATCACTGGTTTCTTTGGTTCAAAGGGAGTATAGACGATACATCTGTAGAAAATGTATATATGTTTTTTTTTGTTTTAATCCTCTTCGTTCTTATATATGTTAGAGCTAGAAAAAAAGATGTGAACACCTGGGAAATAGGCAGTATTTATTTACTAAGTTGTTTTACAACCCTTTGCCTTTAATTCAGCCTCCAACCTTCTTCAAACAGATTTATACAAATTTGGACTAGTCTCTGCAGTCAAACGTTGTCTATCAAAACATCAGTAGCATCAGTGAATCATCTTCTCACACTTCTCTTCAAAACTATCCACAGTGGTTTGATATTCTAGGTAGGAGATTTGTCTGGCAGGGCAGATGATGAAGTTTATCTCAGTTCTCCAACTGTCCAGGCTTATTATTATGACACCATCTTTTCCCCATTTTAGCATCAGTGTCCGTGATTAAAGTTTTAGCTGTTTTTGCTCTTTCATGGATGTTTGCTTTATGAAGTTCTCTGTGTTTAGATTTTGTGGAAACATGTCCTCAGTGTGAATCCTGAGGTTTTCTGTCCCGTTGCTGCAGTAGTTCTGTGTTGTTTAGTCATACAGTTGTCCTTCTTAGTGTTCGACAGTCGCTTTCATTCACTTTCACTTTTTGACTACTTTTCATTTCTTTGAATGTTACAGACACTCCTGCATGATTTGCCCTTTTTGGAAGTCTGACAAGTTACCCACTTTACCCACGGCTTTACTAAACATTGCTGAACACACCTTACTACACTAATTTACAAACTAGTGAAAAAAAACTAGTGTAGCCTTTCACTAAAATGTATTGGTGCATGTAGAAGAAGAACCAGTTAAAGAAGTAAAGTTACAAGTTACTCGTAATAAAAAGTAAATGCTGTTTGTTACTGTCAGCGATGTGGTGGTTTTCACGTCTCTGTTCTCTCAGTGCTTTATGTATAATTTTACTCTTCATTTCCTTTCAGTGGCGACACAGAGACGCTGCAAGCAGGTTCATCAGTTGAACATAAACTGTGTTCAGGGTGACAGCATGACTATTTCTTGCCTGACCACAACCCACCCGCTGGAGTCTCTGACAGTCAAACTACACAAGAAAAACCAAGATAAAGTCATCCTGATAAATCCAGACATCTCTCCAGCATCAGAGCACCAGAGATGGTCTGTGAGGAAAGATGCTGGAAATGTTACACTTGATCTGAAAGACATCAGATCATCTGATGATGGCTTTTATGACTGTCAGGTCTACAAGGATCAGGACTGCCTTCATGCAACTACATTTAACCTGAGGGTCAAAGGTAAGAATGCAAATTTCTGAAACAAGCAAATAATCACCAGGTAACCTATTGTAATGTAGTATGTTTCTTTGATTTCAGAGTGTAAAACTTTGGACTGTGTCCAGTCAACACCAGGCTCTTCAGTGTTGCTGCCATGCTCTGAACATCCTCTACAAAACAGAACTGAACGAGTCACTTGGAAAGTCATTACTGGTCATCAATCAACAGATATATTTCAGTATCGGCCACCAAACAAGCCCTCAAGCGACACAGAGAAACACCCAAAGCCTCTGTATGAGAGAGCGAAAAAACTAGCTAACGGATCTCTGCTTATAAAAGAAGCAGTCTGCACTGATGAATTGTGGTATCGATGCAGCGTGAATGAAAAAACCTGCTATGAAGTGAAGCTGCTGCTGAAAGGTGTGTTGGAATGCAATATTTCTAACCCTATAAAGCCTCAATGCAGATTCTCTGACAGACACTGATTCATTTGAAAGACTAAGTTTTGCTATTAAAATGTGACCTGTGGTGATGGGTTAGTCAAAATTATGTTTTGGGTATGGTAATCCAGTAAATATGTTGAAACATGTAAGTAAAGATTGAGGTTAAGGTTTAGATTAAAATTAAGTCATGTTGTGGTGATTACAGCTTGTGATTAGAGAAGTTATATTAGAAAGCAGCACTGAATGTCAGTGCACGACCAAAAACTACTTTGAGAACCACTGGGTTTTAATATCTGTTTGGTTATACAATAATATGAATGTGTGAATGTTTAAAAAAGCTTGAGTTAACATTTGTATTACTGTCTAAATATATTTTAGACACATTTAGTACTATAAAAATTGTTTTTATTTTGCTTATACAGTGGATGCAGACCCTATTCGGTAGTAAGAATTCAAACCGTTTTTAATTAAATGCTTTTAAATTATTTTTCCCCACATCAGTCTACACGCAATAACCTATGTCAAAGTTAATCGAACCCTGACTTTTATATATATATATATGTATATATATATATATATATATATATATATGTATATATATATATATATATATGTATATATATATATATATATATATATATATATATATCTGAATATGCATATCAGAACAGAAACACAATTGTGTTACAACACGGATCTGATGCATTAAAGGCTTCCAAAACTGTGGCCTCCATAAATTCGTAAATGGAAGAAGTTTGGAACAACCAGGACACTTTCTACAGCTGGTAGCCCATCCGAAAATGAGCAAATGGGGGGAGAAGAACTTTGGTAAGAAGAAAGCCAAGATGACATGACAATCACTCCGGTTGGGTTCACAGATCATATGTGAAAATCACTGCAACACTTCACTGATCTGAGCTCTCTGGCAAAATGGCCAGACAGAAGCTTCTTCTCAGTGTATGACACATGAAAAACAGCTAAAGGACTCTTAAGAAACAAGTTTCTCGTTTTCAAGATGGGTGTTTTTGTAGCAACAGAGACTGTTGAGCTATTCAGGGTAGAAGAAAAGCTAAATGTATCAAAAATACAAAGATGATAAATGATTCTTAATAAAAACCTGGATCAGAGACCTCAGACTGGGCCACAGTTTCACATTCCAACAGGACATTCAAGCACACAGCCAAGACAATCCAAAACGTCATGAATATCTTTGAGTGGCCCGGTGAGAGACTGGACTTGGACCCAAGCAAATATCTCAGGAGAAACCTGAAATGGGCTGTCCGCTGTAGTCCCGCTCCAACCTGACATGGACAGAGAGGATCTGCAGAGAAGATTGGCAGAAAATCCCCAAATCTAGGAGTGCAAACCTGTCACATCATTCCAGGGCCACCACCTTTTTTTAAATCCCCACAAATCATAAGCAGTGTCTCACAAGCCTTTCACATAATCCATAAAATGTGACGTCACATTTTACAAACCCTGCTTTTGACTGTTGACAGACACTGCCATATTAGCAGAGACCCCTCCCTGAGTGAACTGTAAAGGCACAGCTCTATTCTGGAATAGGGGGCAAGGAGCAGCAGCTCATTTGCATTTAATGAGAAATGCATGAAAACAGCATGTTTCTGCCTTCACTCAAAACAGGAATTTTCAAAATATATATATAATAAATGGGGTATTTTGAGCTTAAACTTCACAGACACATTCTGGGGACACCTGAGACTTATATTATATATTGTAAAAAAGGGCATAATAGGTTCCCGTTAAGGCTGTAATTGCTGCAGAAGATGCTTTGACTAAGTACTGAGTTACAGGTATAGTTCACCCAGAAATATAAAACTATAGAAAATTCACTTACCCTTAGGCCATCCAAGATGTACTGTAGCCTATGTGAGTTTGTTTCTTCACCTGAACAGATTTGGAGAAATCTATTCAAAATGTTCTGACAGCAACTGATGAGCAAGTCATTTAATGCTAAATTTCTCCAAATCTGTTGCAATGAAGAAATACACTCATTTATATCTTGGATGGCCTGAGAGTAAGCATAAGGCTGCAAAATAACAACTTGAAAAAATGAAAACACTTGACATTTAAAACACTTTCCACTATATCACTATTCAAAAGACAAATACCAGAATTCATGTGCGTGATAAAAAAATAAGTTAATCAGACTGGCTCAGATGATGATGTTCATTTATCTTTTCTCTAATGATCACAGATGATCCAACCCCAGAGGACAGTACGGTTGTTCAGACTGAACACAACAACAATTACGAGAGTGAAACAGCGATAACTAATTCAACAGTAGTGGTGATGACCACAGTAGTGTCTCTGTGTGTCCTCATATCACTGACCATCTGTGTCATTGTGTATTTCAAAAAACGAAGATGCAAAATGGACAGCCAAAGTAAGTCCACAACTTCTGAGTGTGTTGCAATAAAGAAACTGAAATACTGTAACTTTGTTATGATGATAAATTGATCAGATGGTAAAGTACTTATTTTTGTGTCTTGTAGTTGATTTGCACTGTCAGTCTTCCGTGTATTATTCTGACATTTCAGGAGGTAAGTGATATTCATGGTACATCCTTATACAAAATATGTGTAATATGCTTGATGAAGTGTGTTTTATAAAAGTTTGTTTTCTTGCAGTGTTGGATGTGCCTTTGTATTCTTTAGTTCAACGTAACACAAACTATGGCCACATGTAAGTTACGGCAATGCAGTAGTGAAATCATTCATTTGATATCTGTCCTGAACTACATACAAATGTTAACAATTAAGCTAGGATAAAGTCACATCATACTGGTTTGAACTAATTTATATGTATTACTAAATACTTCAAAGTTCATATAAACACACTCACAACAAAAGTGAAACATGCCAAATGTAATACTGCACTTCCTCTCCAGTGTGCATTTCTTGACTGGCATAATTTTATAAACTACTGTATAACAATATATGCTATGTGTATGTAGCTTCCATTGCTATTTTAAGAGTTTTGTAGAATTTATGATCTCACTTTATAGCATGAGCAAGCACTATAGTGCATATAGTACAGCATGTATACATATGCAAATGTGCTCATGATTCAAACTATTTACTTTTTTCCACCAAATGAATTTTTTTTACTTTATCTCCCAACAGCTGGTGTGAACAAACAGAAGCTCCTGCCTGTAATCCAGACAACATTTATGACAACAGAATGCTGTGAAATAAATGACTGTTTTGTTGTTTTGTTTTTTTTTTTCTTTAAATGTGTATGACTTTTTTTTCTAGCTATCATTTTACCAAATAAAACAACATAATGTAAATATAATTTTATACAAATGTATGGACAGCTAGAGGACCTTGCTGTAAAGGGACTGCTATAAACAGACTTTACTACACTCATTTCACAATTCATATAAATGTTCTTTTTTATGATTTTTTTACTCTTCTATATGAAAATTAAAAGTTTTGGTGTTATGAACTTTCAGTGGAGGGAGAGTAATTTCAATATTCTTTAAAGGGGTCATCGGATGCCAATTTTTCACAAGTTGATATGATTCTTTAGGGTCTTAATGAAAAGTCTGTAACATAGTTTAGTTTGGTTAAAACTTAGTTTAGTTTTAAGCTGTCAAAAACAGCTCTTTTCAGAGCAAGCCGTTTTGTAGCATTTTCCTTTAAATGCAAATGAGCTCTGCTCACCCCACCCCTCTCTCCAAGTCGTCTCTGAGGGACTGTTTACTTTAGCTGCATTCATTGTGAGACTTGCTAATTAGCACATTATTAGGAAAGGTTATTTGCAAAGATTCATTAAAAAACCTTATACTTACTTCTTCTGGAGGTGAAGCTGGATCACGAATGATTCGTGCAAACATAGATGCATTTAGGTAGATTGGGGGCACATTCCCTTTAAAAACAAACTTAATCCACTGCGTCTTCAGCGGCTCAGATGTCGGGAGTAAATGACGACTACTATGTTCATTATTACATCTAACAACAAAACACCTCAATCACATAGGAGACTCACTTGTCTACATCTGCTCTGGCGGTGAAACAATGGCGGACTGATGACAGCTCACTCAGGGTGGGTCTAAGGTAAAGGCCCCGATATACTTCAAACGAAATCGAAGAACGAACTGATATGACGTCATTTCGAACAAAATCAGGCCGAAACGAAGTTCGTTTTCAGTTCAAAACAGCTGACCAAAGCAAACTTTCTGGGGTAGTTCATTTTGGGTCCTAAACACCTTTGAGCTTCCATTGGTATGTGGCGGTTACGCAATCTGTGGGTGTGTTCTGAAACTGCACCTTCTTTGATATCAAATATATCTTTTCATTTCTCATTCATCACATATTCAACAGAAGAAAAACATCTGCTAGTCATTAGCAACATAAATCCAATAAAACGAACACACTGGAGTGTCGAATAGATGAGCTGCCACAGATATATCCGCACCTGTACGATCGCTCACAGAGAGACTTTAAAGATTCAGAGAAATCATTTAATTCCTAGAAAGAAATTTCAACGAAGCTTGGTGTTGACGACCCCGAGTTATGCCAAAAGCGACATAGAGAAACATCAGATGCAAGTTTTCCAAAGCCATGAAAACAATGAAAGGAAAAAGTAAAAATATAAGGTAGCAAGTACCAAATACATGTGTTTCAAATAAATGTTACACCATACTGCTGCTATTGCTGCTGTTGTTCTTCCAATAAGAGAATTTAAAAGGTATACAATAAATGAAATGCCAAAAGAACATACAATAATAAACTTTTGGTTTTATCATGATTCCACATAAAATATAAAAAGGTGTAATAATTTATCCAGTTTAATAAAATACATGAACACGGATAAAATAAAGTAACAAACAGGTTTGTGTTATCGAGATGACTCCAATATTTGTTCCACATCAAAGTTTTCAGACTAAGAGACATTCACACTTCCCATAAAGGACTGATTATGGAAATGGAATGGTTCTTTTGTATTGCAAACATAATACTTGACTCTGAACTGCTGCTAATCAATATTCTTTTGTCTATATAATATTCTGACCATTGGTGTCCGTCTCACACCAAGTTTGCCTACACTTCATCATTTCATCGTTGTTTTGTTTAGGGCATAAGCGCAAGCGTCACAAGTCATGTTTACATTAATCTACACCCTGCCTCCAGCAGCGCGGGGGTGTTGGAAAGCTCAGAAACAGTATAAGGTCGCTCAGCCTTTTCAAACTTCTTTTTGCCCCCAAACGAAGAACGAAAACATACTTTGTTTGTAGTATACCGGGGCCTTAAGACGCCAGTCCAGACTATGCTGAAACGCTACTGTCAATCAAACAATCGTGGGAGGGGCCTGTCTGTGTGATGTCACACAGACAGGCATCTGAGATCGTCTCGATTTGAGAAAGGGGAAATGATTTAATGAGATTATAAAAAAAAACCCTGGTTGGATTTTTATCATTATAGGGTGGTTGTGTACACACACTGCCAATACAAATTTCAGTTCAAATAACTTGTAATAGTGCATGTAGCATCCAATGACCCCTTTAATAATATTTTTATTTTTATAAGTTATTCCCTTTATTATATAACTTCTGTATCATCCCTGGGCTATGGCTGTCATAAATTAAAATAACATGTTAAATACTATTTTGCAGCATAATGGACTGTTATAGTACAGCTGAAATAAATTGAAGCAAATGACACCGTAAGTCTCGTACTGTATATTCAAGGTAATAATGGCCATATCCATTTAACTCTTGTGTTAAAAATAAAGTGGATAAAAACACTCTATCTGGAAAACAGTGGCAACAATGCAAAACATTACTGATTTGTTTATCATTTTCAACTTATTTTGTCAAACTGTTGCATCAGTCGTTTTGACAATGTTTTCAACATTAACTTTAACAAGTATGCAAGGCTTAAAATCTACAAGTTCAACAAATGTAAACAGGAGTGAGGCAGCTCTAACCCATGACAAATCATTGTCATTGAGCCATGCAACATTTCACATTAAAACACAGTACCTGACCAATCATAGATTATAAGACAACTCCCGACACACTTCAGGGCGCCCTGAGGTTCAAGCACATAACTGTATGTGTTTTGCAGAAAAGAACTCTGTGCTGTCGATCCTCTCAGCAGCGGTTAGAGAGGAAACTAAAAGAGCTGAACATGACTCTAAGAAAACAGCAGAGAGAACAGGTGAAGAATGCACCCGTGGAGTGTTTGTGTGTTTAATGTATGTGAGCTTCTTCAGCTGACTCTGCGTGTGAAGGCTCTGAAGAGGCAGGTGGATGAAGGTCCTGCTGGATTCCAAGCTGGTCCAGGCTGGTTTATGCTGGTATAGTGCTGATCTAGGCTGGTTTATGCTGATATAGTGCTGGTCTAGCTGGTGGACCAGCATATCCATGCTGTTCTCAAGCAAAATGGAGGTGGTGATGCTAGTTCACCAGCATGGTCTTGCAGGCTTGAGTGTCAGTAGGCCTACTAAGCCAGCTGTCCTTATGCAAGTAGTGTTTTGGGGAGTTTTTCCTTGCATATTTTTCTATTTTACACATTAATAATGCAAAGGAAAAGCATATAAGGTTAAAACATGATTTATTGAATTATACGATAACTATGTCTTTTCTTTGCTCCCTTTACTGAAAGTAGTACTGAAAATTTCATAATCAGTTAAGCAGTTTGTTCAATAACAGGGGTTATAAGAGGAGATCTTTCAAAGGGATAGTTAAAGGGGTCATATGATGTTGCTAAAAAGAACATTATTTTGTGTATTTGGTATAATGCAATGTGTTAAAGGTTCAAAAAACACATTATTTTCCATATAATGTACATTATTGTTTCTCCTCTATGCCCCGCCTTTCTGAAACGCATCGATTTTACAAAGCTCATCATTCTGTAAAGCGAGGTGTGCTCTGATTGGCCAGCTATCCAGCACATTGTGATTGGCCGAATACCTCAAGTGTGTGATGGAAATGTTACACCCCTCACCATACTGTGATGCCATCTCCCACCAGGACGAGACTCAGTCCAGCTGCTCTGCTTGTGCACATACCATCATCGGTTCTCTTTTAGCAGTTCAGTCAATGTACTGTTGAATAACTGAATAACTCAGGATATTGGTTTGTTTCGCGGCAGAGGGAGTGTCAGGCACGTTTATAAACCAAATAAATTAAGTAATTTGTGGATTAGTGCGTACTGGAGACACGAACGGTTTTAAACAATTCAGTTCAACTCTTAACTTTTATAAAAAATATCTCTTTGGATTTGAGACTTTAGTCTTTGCAATTTTACAGATCTTCTTTATGCACCAAGAGCTTGTAACACTTCAAAGAGAAAGATTGAAAGCACATCATATGACCCCTTTAATAACAACTTGATATTGAAAGTTCAAAACCAAAAGTAGCTGTTTTTAAAGATTTTCATACTTATCTGGGAAGTCACATATGTCCAAATCCAACTATCAGTAACTGATTTCAAAAAGTGCACATTGAAAAGGTATGCCAGTGCAGTGAGGTCCATGAAATATTATTGAAAATAGTAATAGCGTGCACTTCTTACAATTGCTGAAACAAGAGCTAATTCGACCAAAGTCAATGGTGAAATGCCCAGTGAAAATGAACACTAATCACCATAATGGTAACATACCTCAGCAACCTTTGTACATGTACCATATGAAAGAAATAAACCCAAACTGGTTTGCAATAAGTGAATATGGTAATTCTGTTTTTGCAGTTGTTTAATCATCCTCTGGTGAGATATTGATTTCATCTAAGGCTGTGTGGCTGTAAGTAGTTGGGTTACCTCTTCGCTTTTTTTCGGTTCTTGCCGTTCCTCTTATTCTCAGTGATTCTGCTTGTTGACATGCTCAGCGCGTTGCGCTCATATTATGGGCTATATTCTGCTTGTCTGTAAATAATTGTATATGCTTTATTAATATGGTTTGTGTTGAACTTGGTCCTCCAAACTGTTTTAAGCCAAATTAACTTATTTAAGAATGTCCCGTTTATCATTATAGACCACTTTCCTGTGACCATTGTGTTTATAAAGTCATCAAGTCAATTTCGACTTGAAAAGTCATAATTTCACCTTTTAAGTCATAATAATCTCATAATTATGACTTAAGACATAATTTCAACTTTTTAGTTCTATCTCATAATTTCGACTTTTTAAGTCATAATTTCGATTAAGTCATAATTTCAACTTTTTAGTTCTATCTCATAATTTCAACTTTTTAAGTCATAATTTCGATTAAGTCATAATTTCAACTTTTTAGTTCTATCTCATAATTTCAACTTTTTAAGTCATAATTTCGATTAAGTCATAATTTCAACTTTTTATCTCATAATTCTGACTTTTAAAGTCATAATTTTGATTTAGTAAGTTATTTCAACGTTTTATATCGTAATTATGACTTAAGTATGTCATAATTTAGACTTTTTAAGGCATTAATTTTTTTCTGACGTGGCAGAAATGGGTTTCCATAGCTTTCAATAGGTGTTTACAGAGACAGTTTATTTCTTTAAATTTGCTGAAAATTATTTGCACTATTAGATTATCTTCATAATAAATAACTCATGTAGCTGACTGATTCAGTGATTTTAAATGTGTGCAAAATTGCACGTCTGACATTTTACACAGATCACATTTCCTACTTCAGCTCTTCAAAAACAAGCGTGTTCAGGTAAAAAGTCTTGTGGGCTGTGCTCATATTCAGTTTTTCTGCTGTGAGGTAAATAAAACTATTTGATGGAGTGTTTTTAGTCTTCATACTGCATTTCCATCCTCTAAATCTAACAGCAGCTTTCTAATAGCCTACATCAGCTATTATAAGATTTATAAGTTGCAGATATGACGTCTGAAAACCCGCCTAAAAACACACACTGAACGTATCTATATTCACTCAGAATTAGACCATATTTCCTACTTCCGCATTAAATTCAGAGTTACTGATATAACTCTGTGAAAGTGAATTGATGTGACCTGTGCTCATATAGAGTTCAGCTGTCCTGCATTGAGCATCTGGATAAGGAGTTTTCAGCTTTCACATTTCTAACTCCTGTATTTTCTAATAGCAGCTTTATTTGAATGTAAAGGTAAGTGTCTTTTATATGAAGTCAAATTCATTTAACCATCATACAAACAAGAGTTACGCATATTATCGGTGTACTGTGGGTGTGTACATGTGGCACAGGTGTGATGTGAATATAATAAATGCCATAGGTTACATAATTGTTACTTATTTAGAAGTTTCTGTTGACCTCTAGTTTCTGCTCTAGCTAATGTGTAAAACTTAATAAATCAACAAGTGTGTCACTAAGTATTTGTTTAAATGAATTTTTAATAAAAAAGTATCATTTTCTCAGGGTGGATTGATTTTCTTTTTAATTTCCTTTTAGCTCAAACATGGAGACCCTGCAAGCAGGTTCTTCAGCTGAACTGTTTTCAGGGTGACAATATGCCTGTTTCTTGCCTGACCACAACCCACCCGCTGGAGTCTCTGACAGTCAAACTACACAAGAAAAACCAAGTTAAAGTAATTCTGATATATCCAGACATCTCTCCAGCATCAGAGCACCAGGGATGGTCTGTGAGGAAAGATGCTGGAAATGTTACACTTGATCTGAAAGACATCAGATTATCTGATGATGGCTTTTATGACTGTCAGGTCTACAAGAATCAGGACTGCCTTCATTTAATCAACTCCATTTAATCTGAGTATTATAAGTGAGAATGCAAATTATTCAAAACAAGCTAATAATCACCATTAGAGAGTCATATACATGCATAATATGACTAGTAACGTGTTTCTCTGATTTCAGTGTAAAACTTTGGACTCTGTCTATTCAACACCAGGCTCATCGTTGTTGCTGCTATGCTCTAAGTATCCTCTACAAAACAGAACTGAACGAGTCACTTGGAAAGTCATTACTGGTCACCAACTAGCAGATATAACTCAGTATCAGCCAAACAAGCCCTCAAGCAGCACAGAGAAACTCCTGAAGTCTCTGTATGAGAGAGCAAGACAACTAGCAAACAGATCTCTGCTTATAAGGAATGCAGTCCACACTGATGAATTGTGGTATCGGTGCAGAATGAATGAAAAAACCTGCTATGAAGTGAAGCTGCTGCTGAAAGGTATCTTTTCAATCCCTATTTTTAAGTCTTCATACAGATTCTCTGAAAGAGATGAATTAGACTGAAAGATTAAGTTAAACTATGCTATCAAAATGTGATTTGTAATACTGTATGTTAGAAAAAGTATTTTTTCCAAGGTAATAAACATGATAAAATAGGTAAAGTATGTTTAGGTAAGGTTTAGATTAAAATGATGTGGTGATTATAGCATGTGGTTAAAGTGTCTGTTTGGTAATACAGCAGATGAGATGAATGTGTGAATTTTTAAACTTGTAGAAGGTAAATGTTTTTATACCCGCTGGAAAACGTAGATTTAACATTTGCATTACTGTTTAAATATGTATGAAATTATATATATATATATATATATATATATATATATATATATATATATATATATATATATATATATATATATATATATATATATAATTTTCAGCATCATTACTCCAGCCTTCAGTGTCACATGTAACATCCAGTCTGTCACATGATCATTTAGAAATCATTCTAATATTCTGATTTATTATGAGTGTTGGAAACAGTTCTGCTGTCTAATATATTTGATGAATAAAAGGTTAAAAAGAATTGCATTCATTCAAAATAAAAATTAAAATTCTAATAATATATATTCTAATAATATATTTTCTTTACTATCACTTTTTATCAATTTAACACATCCTTGCTGAATAAAAGTATTGATTTTATTTAAAAAAAAGAAAGAAAAAAAAATTACTGACCCCAAATTGAATAGTGTCTCAGTGTGTTGACCACAATAGTAATATATGTCCTCATATCACTGACCGTCTGTGTCCACAACTGTAGTCCTGGAAACTTAAACACTATTGAAATTATCTTAAACATCATATTTTAAATAAAAACGGCTTATTGGGGAAAATGATGAGCCAAACATACACATTTTTATGTGTCTTTTGTTATTATTCTACTGATCAGTTATGACAGAAGTCAGGATCTGCTACACCGATCTTACATTTGCTCATTTTGCAGTTGCTTTCTTTCAAATTAGTGAATTTAATTTCTGTTCTTTGAGCAACTGTATGATGTGCTATTACTATGTTTGTCAGTGAAAGCAAGCAACCAAATAAATGTATTTAGAATTGTAATGTTTTAAGTCTTCTAAGATTGTTTTGCAATGAGACATGAAATACAGTTCATGTCATGCCTTTATGGCGATGAGAGTCCTCATGTTGGAATGAAAGGCACATGGCAATATTGTAACATTTATGCAATATTATGATATTGATCAAATGGTAAAGTACTTATTTTTGTATCTTTTAGTTGAATTGAGCTGCTGGTCTACTGTATATTATTCCAACATTTCAGGAGGTAAGTGATATTCATTGTAAATCCATCTTTAGATGAACATAACAGGACCAGCTTTGAGTTACTGCAACAGAATCATTCATTTCTGTCCTAAACAATCTACATATTTGTTAACAATGAAGCTGGGACCCAGGATCCTGGAAGTCACATCAAATTGGTTTGGGCCAAGCTTTATATCTTAAATCCATATACAGTAATATCAGTTAATAACATGGACACACATGTACTGTATATGCAGAACACATCTGCAACTGTGCATGATTCAAAAATGACTTTTTTATCAAATTATTTTTTGTGCATTTTTTATTTAAATGTGCTTTTTTGGTGTTGTTTTTAGAAATAAGGTATCACTGATCCATCTCAATCTGGGGAAATTTGCTTAGTATCAGCTTTCACTCTGCTTCTGTCACATAGCTGAAACTATCTGAGTGACTTAATATTACTAAAGGGGAAAAAAAAGCTTTTTCTACATTTCACTCACAGACTTGCTGCATTTGGACCCAATTTTAACAAAAATGTTACTGATATACAGCAGGCGTAAAAGACTTTTCTTTTACTGCTAACAGTAATGACATTTAAAAATCATCCACTAAAAAAGTGATAGAAGACTTTACTGTAGCGTGTCCTTGAAAATCTCACTGGAAATTATGATTTATAGAATAAACTAGTTCTTTGCAGTTAAAAAAAAAAAAAAAAAGATAACAGGTATGCATTTTTCTACAGTACAAACAATCATATGAGAGACACAAATGGCAACTTTTTTTTTCTTTGCACATTCTTTGATTTTGCAATAAACAATCCTGAACAGACTTAAACTTGTGTTCTTGTGTGTGACTTAAGTTATTCCCTCCATAATACTTTTTTTCTGTAACCTGGGCTGACTGTCAGAAAATAAAACATGTTAGCAAAAACCAGTTTAGCACCACTAGATAAAGAATGAACTCAAGTAAGTGTTTGACTGAGACAGGATACAATAGTGCAGTATTTAAAATATTTTTTTGCTGTTTTGATGTGCTTGGTACAGTATTCAGAATATGATCCACAGTATGTGCATGCATCAAGTTTATTTTATAATGTAATGCTCACTGAGGCCTGCAGAGGGCAGTATGTGTCTCAAAATACTGGCGTGTCCAGACTGCTCACATCTCTAATCTCTTAAGGGCTTTAGCTTTCCAAACCTCACTCACAAATGATCTTCCCTCAGATCAGCTGCATACACACTGCTCATTCCTGCTCATACTGTGAAAAATCACTGTCGCACCCATCACATCATATGCACATCCTGGAAATCACAGAATCTCTTTCTAAATTAGTACTGTAAATCTAAACCTTCTGACTCAGTGTAGATATCCATAAATTAATTAACCATAATACATTTTTTTGAATCCAGCAGATTCAAGAATTGAAGAATTCAGATAGGAATTACTGTTCCAAATAATGGCTATAATTTTATTAAAAAGTCATTTTATATATATATATATATATATATATATATATATATATATATATATATATATATGACTTTTTAATAAATAACTAATATATATATATAATGACTTTTTAATAAATAACTACATGTTTAATAATTATGCATATACTTGTATAATGACCAACAGTCAGCTCTGGAGTCATCAGTTCTCAGCTCTGTGGATGATGATGATGATAGATTGTATGATCATTCCAGCATAACCTCTAAAACCTGCAGACCAGTTCCTGCTAAAAACAGAGACAGGAATCTGTGGAATGGGGTGTGAATGACAGCTGCCTGTTGATTAAGTACATACAAGGAAAAGAACTGAAGCTTCATTTTTGGACTAAATAACTTTAGCCCTGCTGTAAAATTAATAATAGATAGTGAAACTCTAGTCTTTTGTTTTCCATTCTTGAGCTTTAACTGGAACACCACATCACCATAATCACTGTATAAACCAGATGTGCAGTCTCAGGTTAAATTCTTTTCTGTCCATAAAACAGGGGAACGGCTTTTCACACACTGAGACACCTGACATTTTAACTGTTACTGAGTCAAATTCATTCAGACATGGCTTTATTATTAATCTAGACATCAGGTCCAACTTTAGAGGGTCTTTTGTGAAAGCGCTTTAATGATCCCTTTAGTTTGAGTTTTTTTTTTTTTCCAGAGTTAAAGCCAATTGAATTGAGAATATAACTGACCTCCGCAAATATGAGCAATTTAGACAATTTGACTTAGGGATACTTATGTATAAATTGAAGAAATAAGAAACTTTCGTTTGTATAAATTGAATGAATACAGATGGAGGGAACATGATTGAATTTAGTTTTAAGTTTTCACTGACTGATTATGAGCACTGATGATTTCATTAGGTCTGTGTTAAAAGAGGGAAATGAACATGGCAGGTTTGTACATCTTTCTAAAAATGTCAGTTAGCAGAGAGTATTCATAACTTTTTTTTACAGTGTAACATAGCAAAAGTAACACAAAGGGAAATTCCATTAATAATCCAAAACATTGTGTTCCTGTTTTACAGCTCTTAGAGATGAGAAATCACGGTTTAGAAATGAATGATTTCATTCTCTAGAGTGCATGTTTTTAATAGGTGTTTAAAGAGAAAGTGTATTTCTTTAAATATGTTGAATGTTATCTTTAAAATAACTACCTCATGTAGCTAATTGTTTCAATAATTAAAATGTGTGCAAAACTGCAAGTCTCTGACATTTAAACACAGATCACATTTCCTACTTTGACTCTTCAGAAACAACTGTGTTCAGGTAAAAGGTCTTGTGGGCTGTGCTCATATTCAGTTGTATTGCAGTGAGCTACTTGAAACTATCTATTTGATGAGGTGTATTTAGGCTTCAAACTGCATTTCCAATCCTCCACATCTAACAGCAGCTTTTAATCTGCTATTATAAGATTTAAAAGTTGCATATGACGTCTGAAAACTCCCCGTTGCGTACAGAAGCTCACTGAAGGCCTCTGTATTCACACGGAATTAGACCATATTTCCTACTTCCGCATTAAATTCAGAGTAACTGATATAACTCTGTGAAAGTGAATTGATGTGACCTGTGCTCATATAGAGTTGAGCTGTCCTGCAGTGAGCATCTGTATATGATGAGGAGTTTTCAGTCTTCATATTTCCAACTCCTGTATCTTCTAATAGCAGCTTTATTAGAATGTAAAGGTAAGTGTATTTTATGTGAAGTAAAATTCCTTTAACCACCACACAAACAAGAGGTATGAATATTATCAATGTACTGTGGGTGTGTAAATGAGGCACGGCTGTGACATAAACATGATCGATGTCATTCATGTTACATAATTCTTACTTGTTTGAAAATTTCTGTTGACCTCAATTCTTAGTTGTTGTGCTAACAAATGAGTTGTGTTCTACATTTTAAAGCAAGAAAGCATGTCATTAAGAACAGTATTTGTTTTATCTTTTTTTTTTTTTTTTTTTCGATTAACCCAGACAGATTAACCCAGACAGTACATTTATATAAAATTGATATAAAAGTCAGTTTATGGATTTAATATTGTTATACACTTGCAACCAAGTGGATCATTTGAGAATTTTATTACCCTGTGGTGGTTTCCTGTCTTTCCATGTCTCAGTTCTCTCAGGATGTCTCATTTCTCTTTTTAATTCCTTTTTAGCTCAAACGGAGAGACACCGCAAGCTGAGTGTTGATCAGTTGAACATAAACTGTGTTCAGGGTGACAGCATGACTATTTCTTGCCTGACCACAATCCACCCGCTGGAGTCTCTGACAGTCAAACTACACAAGAAAAACCAAGATAAAGTCATCCTGATAAATCCAGACATCTCTCCAGCATCAGAGCACCAGAGATGGTCTGTGAGGAAAGATGCTGGAAACGTTACACTTCATCTGAAAGACATCAGATCGTCTGATGATGGCTTTTATGACTGTCAGGTCTACAAGGATCAGGACTGCCTTAATTCAACTCAATTTAACCTGAGTATTATAAGTGAGAATGCAAAATTTTTAAACAAGTAACTAATTACCATTGGAGAGCTGTATACATATATAATAAGACTACTTCTGTGTTTCTCTGTTTTCAGAGTGTAAAATGTTGAACGCTGTTCATGCAACGCTTAACTCTTCAGTGTTACTGCCATGCTCTGAACATCCTCTACAAAACATAACTGATCGAGTTACTTGGAAAATCGTTAAGGATCACCAATCAACAGAAATAACCCAATATCGTCTATACAACCCATTAAACACTAAACACTCAAAGCCTTTGTATGAGAGAGCGAGACAACTAGTGAACGGATCTCTGCTTATAAGGAATGCAGTCCGCACTGATGAATCGTGGTATCGGTGCAGAGTGAATGAAAAAACCTGCTATGAGATGAAGCTGGTTATGAAAGGTGTGTTTTCAATGCAATATTTTGAAATCTAATCTAATCTAATTAAGCAATATCACATGAGGAGAAAGAGTGGTGTTCTTCCAAATATAATGTGATTCAAGCACTGATAATCAGCCACAATAATATTTAGACCTTAATAGTCCTATACTAACAAAAATAGTTCTAAAAGTCAAAGTAGGAAAAACTATTGCTTCTATGAGGTACACAGTCATGGTGTTTAAATGAATCAGTTGATTAAATGATTCAATGAGTCAGGTTTTGCCGCTTACTGGCATAATTATGTAACCTGTATAAATCCCCTTTACAAGTGCACAGACAGTCTACCTATAATAGTTTAATAGTTTTAAACTATTATAGTTTAACATTTTTATTACAGTCTAAATATATTCTGAAGAGATTAATAACACCAAACACTTCAGCATACATCACTATATGCTTTAGATTAAGTCTTTGAAAGGCCAAATATAATTACACTTAGGCTGCTGGCTTTATAAAAAGAATGCTGAGTTTAACCATACTTTTTAGATACATTTATTAATATTTTTTAATTTTAATTATAGATTATGAGACACCTTGTACGAAAACACTTTCCACAACATTGTTAGCCACAGGTAAGACCAGCACCTGAATATGTGTGTGTGTGTGTGTGTGTGTGTGTGTGTGTGTGTGTGTGTGTGTGTGTGTGTGTGTGTGTGTGTGTGTGTGTGCGTGTGCATGTGTGTGATCAAAATAATCTATTCAAATGATGTGTTGTTATGGTCTTTTCTTTATTGATCACATATGTTCCAGCCTCTGCTGACAGTCCTTTTGGCCAGACTGAAAGCAACACTGAGCCCAAGAGTGCAACAGTGACAAATATTCTGACAATAGTAGTGATGACCACAATAGTGTCTCTGTGTCTCTTAATATCACTGACCGTCTGTATCATTCTGTATTTCAAAAAACGAAGATGCAAATCCAACAGCCAAAGTAAGTCCACAATTGTATCCCTGAAGCGTAACACTATTGTGTTTTCAATGTCAGAGCAATGGCTTATTAAAAACCAGAGAGGAAGTGATGACTGTTATTGTCATCAGAACAAAGCTTGTATGTGTATATTATACTTCCAGTTATATATTTATCCTTGACTCTGACTGAACATTTATTCAGACAGAAACCAGAAACAGCTAACAGCAGCTTGTTTTGCAGTTGTTTTCCTTCAAATGAGTGAATTTAAGAGTAGATTTTTCTTGTGCAACAGTAAGATGTGCAATCAGTATGCCAGAAAGCTAAAGTTAAATTTTAAATGTAATAAGGATTTATGTAAGAAAGAAACATGTTTAAACATAATGTAACTTTTATGCATGATTGTAAAGACTCTTTTCTTCTCTTATAGCTCAGCTAAATGTATATTACTCCTATGTTGCAGATGGTAAGTGGCATTAATTTTAAATGTTTAAATGCATAAATAAAAATTAAAATGTATGTAATTGAATAGAATCTCTCTCTCTCTCTTTTTTTTTTTTTATTTTTTATTTTGACAGGGTTTGATGTACCATTGCATTCTTTAACTGGACAAAACACAGCAACAATGACCACCTGTAAGTTAATGCAAAGTATTATTTCTATACACATGCTACACTGAAAACGTAACCTATTTAAATGAATTAAATTAATCTTCAGTTTGTTTAAACAATTCACACAGAATTTGCAAATGTAAACTTGATTCAAATAATACATTAACTGATTTTTCTTTAATAATGGCAGGAAGTGTCAAAATTAATTTTTTAACTTTATCTCCCAACAGTTGGTGCTGAACAATCAGAAGCTCCTGCATTTAAACCAGATGACATGTATGAAAAGTCTTTTTTAGAAATCAGCAGTTAGTAATTACATGGCATCTCTCACAAATTGTAATAAAGGGGAACATCTTTTATACTCAGATAGTTCTGGGTGGCACTCGTTGAGGCTCCTTGTCATGCTATGATGTTTTTATTGTATTTTTAATCCTGTAATGTGAAACTATTATGTTGTCACGCAACTTTAAAACCTTCAGTTCTTTCAAACTTTATAAAGACGGTCAAAACAACTATAAGCCTTTATATCAAAACAGACATGCTGTGACTGATTTGTTTAGTGAGGGACAGTCACAGGCTGATGATCTGATAACTGATATGATGCAAGACTTAAAAAGTGAATGATAAAAATAAACATTATAGATTCCAGTGTCATCATAGCAGCAAATTTATCAAGAAATCTTTGAATTAGGTAGAACGTATTATTTAGAATGAAGAATGTAGAATAAACAATATGCAGGGGTTGGGCTCATATAGATCATGAGACACCTCATACAAAAACACTTTCCACAACATTGTTAGCCACAGGTAAGACCAGCGCCTGAATATGTGTGTGTGTGATTGTTTGTTTATGTGCATGTGCATGTGTGTGATCAAAATAATCTATTCAAATGAAGTGTTGTTATGGTCTTTTCTTTATTGATCACATATGTTCCAGCCTCTGCTGACAGTCCTTTTGGCCAGACTGAAAGCAACACTGAGCCCAAGAGTGCAACAGTTACAGTGACAAACAATCTGACAATAGCAGAATTCCTAAAATAATTTGCATATTTCCTCTCAGACCTATTGGTTACGTTGATAAAGTGCTAATTGTCAGAGATTTTAACATTCACGTTGATAATACAAATGATGCATTAGGACTTGTGTTTACTGACCTAATAAACTCTTTTGGAGTCAAGCAAAATGTCACCAGGCCCACTCATCGTTTTAATAAAAAATAAAAAAAAATAAAAATATGTTTCATTCATCCAATTAAAAAAAATTAGGGTAATGATTCACATCTATATTTTTTAACTTGAGCCAATGGAGAAAAAAATTTAATTGCCCTAAGAGCAAGTTATTTATTCTTCATTGGCTCAAGTTAAAAAATATAGATGTGAATCATTACCCTAAATTTTTTTAATTGGATGAATAAATCATTTTTTTCAGTGTACGCTAGATTTAATTATATTGCATGGAATCGATCTTACTGATATAGATATTGTACCTCAAAGTGAAGCTGTTGCCCCCATCAAACTGAAAAAGGTTAGAGTAAAACGTACTGTGCCATGGTACAACAGTAATACCCACTCTCTAAAGAAAGAAACTCATAGTCTTGAGCACAAATGGAAAAAAAACTAACTTGGATTTTTTAGAATTGCGTGGAAAAACAGTATGTCCAGCTGTAGACAGGCTCTAAAAACTGCCAGGGCCGAGCATATCCATAAACTCATAGAAAATAACCAAAACAATCCAAGGTTTTTATTTAGGACAGTGGCTAGATTAACAAATAATGAGACGCCACTCGATCTAAATATTCCCTCACAGTTAAATAGTAATGACTTTATGAATTTCTTCACTGATAAAATAGATAACATCAGAAATACAATAACAAATGTAGATTCTACAGCATCTTATACTTCAGCTTCATTCATCGCACCCAAAGATAAACTGCAGTGCTTTTCAACTATAGGACAAGAAGAGCTAAATAAACTTATCACTGCATCTAAACCAGCAACATGTTTATTAAATCCTGTACCCACTAAATTACTGAAATAGTTGTTACCTGTTGCAGAAGAACCGCTTCTCAATATTATTAACTCGTTGTTATTTTTAGGTCACATATTAAGCCTCTTATTAAGTAACCACAACTAGATCCTAGTGAACTGGCAAATTACATACCTATTTCAAATCTTCCATTTATATCAAAAAATTTAGAAAAAGTTGTGTCTGCTCAATTGTGCTCCTTCCTGCAGAAAAAAAAAAGATCTCTATGAAGAATTTCAGTCAGGTTACAGGCCCCACCATAGCACAGAAACTGCACTTTTGTTAAAATTACAAATGACTTGCTTCTTGCGTCAGACCAAGGCTGCATCTCATTGCTAGTTTTACTTGATCATTCGACACCATTGATCACAACATACTCATAGATTGATTACAAAACTATACAGGTATTCAAGGGCAGGCTTTAAGATGGTTTAGATCCTACCTGTCCGATCGCTACCACTTTGTTTACTTAAATGGGGAGTCATCTCATTTATCACCAGTAAAATATGGAGTGCCACAAGGATCTGTCCTAGGTCCTCTGCTATTTTCAATAATGTTGCCCCTTGGTAATATCATTAGAAAATACGGGATTAGTTTCCACTGTTATGCTGATGATACCCAACTATATATCTCAACGAGACCAGATGAAACTTCTAAATGATCTAAGCTAACAGAGTGTGTTAAAAATGTAAAAGACTGGATGACCAATAATTTTCTCCTATTAAATTCGGATAAGACAGAGTTATTACTTATTGGACCAAAAAACAGTACACAGAATCTCATAGATTACAATTTGCAACTAGATGGATTTACTGTTACTTCCTCTACAGTCAAAAATATGGGTGTTATATGAGACAGCAAATTGTCTTTTGAAAACCATATTTTCCATGTTATAAAAACAGCATTCTTCCATCTTAAAAACATTGCCAAGCTACGAAACATGTTACCTGTTTCTGATGCAGAAAAGCTAGCTCATGCATTCATGACCTCTAGACTGGACTAGCACTGGCTACCTATTGAGTTCTGTATCAGTTACAAAATATTATTACTTACCTACAAGGCCCTTAATGGTTTAGCTAGTCTTCTACCACGCTACAATCCATCACACTCCCTAAGGTCACAAAACTCTGTACTTTTGGTAGTACCTAGGATAGCAAAGTCCACTAAAGAAAGTAGAGCTTTTTCGCATTTGGCTCCCAAACTCTGGAATAGCCTTCCTGATAATGTTCGGGGTTCAGACACACTCTCTCTGTTTAAATCTAGATTAAAAACAGATCTCTCTGGCCAAGCATTCAAATAATGCATCTCATAATCTTGGATTGCAGTTCAACCTGATCAAATGCGCATTATTATTCTTTAGCTTGAGTTAAACAAATTAATTTTACTTGGTTGGAACAGCAGCTACACTAATTATGTCTCTCTTTGTTTCTCTGTTTTGCCACGGGATGTCTAGGATTTACACAAGCTCCAGTCTGGATCCAGAACACCTGAGAAGAGATGATGCCTACCCCTCAGAGGACCTCAGAGGAACCCTGAAACAACATACAGGACTACCAAATGTTGCTATAAATTTGATTGCATCATATAATAATTGCTGTTAACAGTGTTCATCGTCTGTTTGATTACGTCTTTAATTAATTTTTTCCATACATTTATGCCATATGTAAACTGACAGTCACCACTGATAAGCTACTACTAAATATTGTAGAAACTTAATTTTCTGTAAAGTTGCTTTGCAATGATTTGAATCGTAAAAAGCGCTATAGAAATAAACTTGAATTGAATTGAATTATATCAGAAAGCAAAAGTTAAATGTTAAATGTTATAAGGATTTATGTCAGAAAGAAACATGTTTAAACATAATGTAACTTTTATGCATGATTGTAAAGACTCTATTCGTCTCTTATAGCACAGCTAAATTTATATTGCTCCCATGTTGCAGATGATAAGTGGCATTAATTTTAACGGAGTGTCTATTTACACTAAGTGCAAATAGCCAGCCTTGCTGGCAGAGGCTATTTACACTAACTCCGCCCATCAACGTGTGATTCGGTTAGTCAAAATTTCAAAAGACAATTAATAACCATCAGCTTCAGGCACAGATGGTAAAACATGTGTTGTACTCATTTTGACGAGATCGACCCGGGTTCGAATCCGCCTTTTGGCAAACTTTTTTTCTCCCTTTTCAGATTTCAAATCATATCAGAAAAGCATTTATTTTCAATTAAAATGAAGGAAATAATGAAAAAGTTGAAAATAATTTATCGGGTAGGGTTAGGGTAGGTGTAGGGAGGGCTTTATTGTCCCAATAAGGTGGCATCCATTTAATAATTTTAATTAAAATTTACACTAAATAAGTTACTATTGCATACTGTTTTATAATGTACTACAATACTGAGGTGCAGATAGTTGCCACTAATTGCAATAAGTAGTATAAATAGCAGAAAATCCTGCTATTTTAACAGTTTAAATAGAATCTATAGCTATTTGCACTTATAGTGTAAATAGCATCTATTGCTAAGAAAATGTGCTATTTTCACTTAGTGTAAATAACATCTAATGCCTCTATCCGATTTACACTTAGTGCAAATAGCTGCTGCCTAATTTTAAATGTTTAAATGCATAAATAAAAAAGAAAATGTATGTGATTTATTACAATATCTTTTTCTTTTTTTTTGGACAGGGTTTGATGTACCATTGCATTCTTTAACTGGACAAAACACAGCAACAATGACCACCTGTAAGTTAATGCAAATTATTATTTCTATACACATGCTACACTGAAAACGTAACCTATTTGAATGGATGAAATTAATCTTCAGTTTGTTTAAACAATTTACACAGAATTCGCAGATGTAAACACGATTCAAATAATACAATAACTGATTTTTCTTTAATAATGGCAGGTAGTGTCAAAATTAATTTTTCAACTTTATCTCCCAACAGTTGGTGCTGAACAATCAGAAGCTCCTGCATTTAAACCAGATGACATGTATGAAAAGTTAACACTGTGAAACGAATATTGGCATTTTTAAACTTTTGTGATGTCAAAGTCTTTTTTAAAAATCAGCAGTTAGTAATTACATGACATCTCTCACAAATTTTAATAAAGGGGAACATCTTTTATACTCAGATAGTTCTGGGTGGCACTCGTTGAGGCTCCTTGTAATGCTATGATGTTTTTATTGTATTTTTAATCCTGTAATGTGAAACTATTATGTTGTCACGCAAACTTTAAAACCTTCAGTTCTTTCAAACTTTATAAAGACGGTCAAAACAACTATAAGCCTTTATATCAAAACAGACATGCTGTGACTGATTTGTTTAGTGAGGGACAGTCACAGGCTGATGATCTCATAATTGATATGATGCAAGACTTAAAAAGTGAATGATAAAAATAAACATTATAGATTCCAGTGTCATCATTGCAGCAAGTTTATCAAGAAATCTTTGAATTATGTAGAACGTATGATGTAGAATGAAGAATGTAGAATAAACAATACACAGGGGTAGGGCTCATTTCTTGTGAAAAGCTTCTTGTGGTTTTCCATGTTATCCATCAGTATCACATGATCATGTTTTTTTATTATTTTTCTTAAAAAATCATGGACCGATTTAATCATCATACTCAAGTAACATCTTTTGGTGCACAACCAGAAAAACAGATACCTTACAGTATATACAGTAAACATTCCATTAAATGCTGAATCTTTTTGTGCTTTACAAAGAGGAGTCAAAATCCACACCCTGGACACACAGAGTATAGTATCACTGATTCGTGCCAATCTGTGGAAATGTATTGCTTAATATCAACTGTAGCACTATTGCTATTTATACATACATCAAACAAACCATAAAAAAAAGGATCATTCATTGTCAGTCAAATTAATGCCGCTGGCAAATTTTCATGAATGCTTTTTTATATTTATCACTTAACAATCTATATTTAAATACAATTTAAAGCCATTTGAAGTCCTTGTTGTATTTAGACACATTATTGACACAACTGGGATTGCTGTAAACATATCTTTTACTTTTATATTACTTGAGAGTCTTAAGGGGCCACGGGTGCCTTTTTTCAGATTTAATTTTGGCTCAAAAGATGTAACAGGGTTGAAATTTTTTACAATTCAGTTTGACATCATTACAAGCCATGAGTGCAAAGGTTTTTGAAACTGCAAGGTACTTCTTATAAAAGAATGCTCATATGTCGATACATATCTACTTAAAATAGTTATAAATTAGTTTACTAAAAAATCAAGGTAACAGTGATGACATTTTAAAATCATCCTCTAAAAAACAATGTCCTTTACCACTTGAAAAAATGACAAAGTGACAAAGTTTTATTGATTTATAGAATAGTTCATTGTTGTTAAAAGAGAAAACTGATAACAGGGGTGTGATGCATTGTTATACACACACTCATATAGTATGAGAGACACAAATGGTTTTGTATAGAACTATTTGCTATTATGCTTTTTATTACAATTTAACAGAATTGATGCAATTTAACAACTAAACAACCTTGAAGAATGATACAGACATGAACAGATAGGGATATAAATGGAAACATTTGGATTTTTTTGTGGTTCATTATTATTAACTTATTATGAAGTTATTCCCTCTACAGTATTTCCTTTGTTGCATATCTGGGCTATGATTGTCCTTCAAACTCCAGCTCTCAAGTTAATACCAGTCGTGTCTGCTCTGGACCACAGTGATGCAAACTTGTTAAATATGTACTTTCAGTGTTCATCCAATAATTGCAGTGTGAAACATCAAATTCTAGGACTTAGAGATGGGATTCAGGTGAATGTTGACTATTACTCACAGGCGATTATACCTCAACTGAGTCTGATTTTCTTTTTCTCTATTAGCCTACTTCTTGATGTCCTTCGACTTTACTTTTGCTTTAAAGCGTGTCTGCTGACTTACCTTAGGCAGGCCTATGTTTTCAGGCTATTTCTCTGAAGAAACTGACTAACTTTTAAGATATTTTCCATCAAATCGCATTGCTTAATTTTCCGTAACCTCGGGATAGTGGAATGAGATCGTGTCGCTCAGGTGAAACACGCCACATGACGCGGTTCCCGCGGGCTGAGGCGAAACAAACGGAGAGAGATGCCGAAGTTATGAGGTCACAGGACAGATTTCATTCTGACGCTTTGTTAAGACCCGTGAAACCTGCTAGAGGGAGGGGAGGAGAGGAGTGTCTGACAGAACCGTTCAGCTCGCGGCGTGACCTGCACCGTGGATATATATTATTCAGCGTGACTGACGATATCAGAACACAACAACACACAACAGCGACGAGTTCGCGCGCGCAGCAGGATATTCAACTTCTGCTTATCTGGCGATATTAACTGAAGCAGGCTACTGTTGTCTTTTGAGTTTTGATACATTGAGCTAAAATGAATCGAATGGGGAGTATGTGCACATTTGATGAAATCAGATGGGATGACAGAATGGTATGCAGGCTATCAATTTATTCATTACTTATTGTTTACTAGATCTTGAAAAATAACAAATGTGATTGTTTTTACTTAATTTTGTCTGCATCGTTTTGCACAGGTCTGGTTGTTATCTGAAACAAAGTTACACATACAATTCTTGTCAATATATAATAGCCTATATGAATGTGGATGAATAAGCACAAGTGAAATTGATTCAAATATAACTAAAATAGTTAGTTTTGAGGGGAAATGTTAACACGTGTTGCCAAAGGTTTCTAGGTCGTTTTCTCATCATACTCATAAAAGAGAACTTTGATCCTCTGTAACGAATCTTCCTGGTAAAATATTAAATGCGCTACGTGTTCCCTCAAGCCTATTTACAAATTCCAGTGCTTCATTCATGCATTCATTCATTTTTACAGTCAAAATGAAGTTTGTAAAGCCAATCTATCTCAGTTTAAATGTGACCCTTTATTAAATAACAGTATTTATAGTGGCAAGCTGCACTAACCCTCCTTTGCCTTCCTTTGCCCTTCTCTGTATGCACAACAGATGCTTAATCTGGTTTAATGTCACTTACTTGATATTTGGTTTCCCTAATAACCTGTAAGAGGCATTTGTGCCAGCACAGGGGATAGTTAAGCCAAATACCAGCTGTGTCCATGTCTGTTCAACCAGCACTGTATTTAAAAATTGTAAAGGCAGGTTGGATGATTATTAACCTGAGCTTTCAATCAGGTTGCTGGGCAGCCGTTTGTGCCCTTACTGGTTTTATGGCTCCACAGAATATATATTTCATGCTTTCTGCAAAGTGGGCAAGAAAGTATAGGAAGTGAGACCGGGCTCAAGTATTTGCTTGATTGTGGAAGGTTTCCTTCCTTTTTAACATTATGGTCATTCAGACTGATTCAAAATCTGGCTTGATAATGCAGCCTATTGTAGCCTATGTTTTTCAGCAGCTACTGTTTTTGCATATTTTTCATTTGCTAATATGAGAACAGGATATCATTCAACAGGAAGCTCTTTAATGAACTAGTCATGCATCACAAGGTCAAAAACCATTTGAGATGCATTCTTTGGAGAGTCATGCACTTACAGATTACTTTTAACGAATCCATGTAGTTCTCTAGTAGATTAGGGTAAAGAAAACTTGGTAACACTTTAGTATAGGGACTAATTCTCACTATTGACTAGTTGCTTTTAGCATGCCTATTTTTAACGTATTGGCTGTTTATTAGTAGCCCAAAAACAAATCACAAACTATACATTTTTTTATATATACAATATAAAACATACAAAACTCCCCTTTATAAGATGATCCTACATTATCAAAAAAACTCCTGATGATCTGTGGTTATGTAAGGTGCTCCTGCTTTTTTAAAACATTTTTTTTAAACCATTGTTCAATCAGCTGTGTCAGTATATTTACTTTCTCTCTGCTCCATCTACTCTATTTATTTTGTTCATTTACCGCTCCCTTGATCAATGCCTCTTTTGCTTTTAGCATAGGCTTAGGAGTGAAACAACAAATATTTATCTTCAAACTTGTATTTACTCACTTTTTATGGGGCTTGTGTGAAAGTACAAATTTTGCATCTCTCATCAAGTTCTTATTATGAAGCAGACTGCACTGATAGTCATTAGCCTCTGTATGTCTATGGTACTTATGCTGGGGTAATGAGTACATACAATACAGTAGTTACAAATATGCACACTATGTGGCTTGGCTTGGCTGTGTTGGCTTGAGGTGACAGAGTTCCACAGAACACTGTGGTGAAATTGACTTGTATTTTCTCTTGTCTTGTCACGACAATGCTGGAAGCAATTCTAGTACACTAATGAAAATTAAGAACAATGTAAACTCATTCGTTTGTTGCTAATTTAATTTTTATTTATTTATTACTAATCTAAACTATTCATTCATTCATTCATTCCCCTTCAAGGATAATTAGATTTTTTTTCTGGTCTCAAAATATAAAAAATAAAAAAAATAAAAAGGCTCAAAGGGTATCACAACCATATGAAAATACTTTTGATAAAGCAAAACATTTATGAATAACATTCAAGTACATACTGTATGTCAATTTAAAAAAAAAAAAAAACTTTAGCAAATTAATTAATTAATATATTGATAGAATTAATTGAATATTGATAGAAAAACATAAAGCTTCCAACACCAAGTGTGGGATTAAACATTTTAGATTTGACTATAATGACATTTGGCATTTCATAATTTATTAACTTAATATTTTCTTTAAAAAAATCCCAGTTCTTTTCATTCTATCATGATTAATGGTGCTATCATTAATGTTTCAGTTCACTCAGATTCAGTGTTTGTATAAAATCACCATTGTCTATATACAGTCTCAGGTTTCCAGCAGCTATTCAGATTTCTCGCGTGACCTGTACATCTTACCGAGGAAAAAACGCTTGTGTGATTAGCTGAGTCTTTTGTCTGTCTCTTTGAGAGGGCCAGAGGCCTGTATCCAATGACACATTCCACTCAGGCTCTCATACAATCCCCCTATGTTCCCTCTCTTTTTCACCCATCCTTTCTCTATGTCCTGTCTCTCTCTTGAAGCTCTTCTCGTTCTGTCTCTCTGCTTTGTACCTCACACCTGCGTTCAGGTTTCACTCTGACCTGGTTTGATTTCCAGTGAACAAACACCTTGCACTCCAAGTCTCTCCATCTCTTATTAATCGTCTATTTGTTTTCTTAATACCCAGGTGCCAACGCCTCTTTTTTTTCTATTTCCTTGGTACATAAAATATGCAAATCTCACAGAGCTCATATATAATTTCTAAATAATGATCATTCCCATCAGCCAGAGACTTTGCATGCATATTTGTCTGCATGTTTAAATGTGTCCACTTGAAAGAGAGATGTCGTGTTATCAGATAGTTTTGGTATTTGACGCTCTGTTGTAATGAATAGCCTGTTCTGATGCCCCGAGCATAATCCTTACAAACTTCTTTCCAAATAGATTTTTTTAATCCTCTCCCATTACAGACATGAAAAATGTTTTGTGCTGGGTGAGTGTCATTTTGCAGGTGTGTGTTGTGTGTCTTTGTTGTTTTCTTGGGTTGAGGTGTGGTGTTGAACTTGACTGTTCTTGACTCTCTAAATGCTGCTTTGCCTTCTATGGAAACACCCGATTCGCACACAGTCACAGGACTTCCCTGCAGTAGTACCTGTAGATTTGTTCAGGTAAATATATTAAGGCATAATTCATTGACTTTGAATTTGTTTAGAGTCCTAAACCAACTTTTGTTGATTTGGTTGCCGTTTTGTTGATACTGACTATTCAGTTGCCTTTACGTCGAGTCTGTCCGTCTTCCTGCTGCGGTGTCATTGTTGTTTTGTCTCATTTATGGGATTATGATAAATGTGTTGTTTTGGCCAGGTGGGTTGAGGTGTGTCTGCGTTTGGTCTAGTGATTTTGTAAGTGGTACAATAGTAATAGGTCTTTTTTTTTTACTCGGACAGATTGCGTTCACAAACCTGCATCACAGACTAATGATGTAATCCGTCTTTGTGACATGTAACACAGTGGTGTGTAACTTCCAGCTTTACATGGAATGTTTTTGACAAAACATGTCGATTACAGAGTGTGCTGTGGTCATTTGGTGAACTGTGTAGCATCATGCTTATCTTGTTTTGTCATGATCATGACTTAATATTTGCCTGATCTCGAAATTACAATAGATGCTGTCTCATGATCTTGATTTGAGACAAAAGACTGGTCAGCTGCAAAGAATTTAATCAACATCTGTCAGACATCGTTCTGTAAACATGCAGACGTCCTATTCCCTTGAGGTGGCTGACTAAACTGAACCACATTTTCAGAGACAGTATAGAGTCTAAAATGTTGTAGCCTCCTCCTTTAGTGTCAGACACTAATTTGGAAGTGCTATTTCACATACTGGAGTCAGTTCCTGATCATAGTAAATCTCACAGCTCTGACTTTTTTCATAGAATTGCAAGAAAAATGTGAGAGAATTTTTTTTTTATTTTTAATTGTGTTATGCTGTGGCAGAAACAGGCTTCGGACATTTCAAAGTTCATGTGTATGCATTATGCAAATTCATTTTTATAGATTTAAACTCAGAACGGTGAGACATAAACTTGTGAGATATAAATTCAGAATTGTGAGATAAAAAACTCTCAATTCTGAGAAATTTGCAGTATTGTTATGAATCACTGCAGCTTCTCTATTTGTACATGATGTCAGTTTTAACTATAATAGTCATCTGCCATTATACCCCATTATCACTGTTCACCTCCTCTTTTTATATTCCTTGTCATTTGTATCAAACTGGTCTCTTGGCTTCTATACCCACATTATTTTTACCCTAATATTGCTAAAATAATACCTGCCCTAATGACAGTAAATATGAATCCCATCTAATCTAATACCGATTGTGTCTCATGTGAATGTGTAATGTTCTCTATCACCTTTGCTCTGACCTTTAAGACATTTGATCTTCACCCCAGTGATGACCAGGGAAATTTTCACAGTCGGACTGGGCCTGTCTCACACATACTTAATAAACATGTCACAGTTTGTGCATGCTGTCTACCACACGCTCACTTTCAGGACCTCCCGTCCCACTGTGACTCACACAGACTACTTTTAGAGTCAGTAGAATGTTCTGGATTTCTGCATGGACACACACAACCATTTTTCCAATGTTTATTGTTTTACATATTTCATCAGATTATGTTCTTTAAGATGGTTCTTCAGTTCAGTTTCTCTTGATTTGGTCATGTGGATGTTATCTTATGCATGAGTGTTGTCTTATGAGTGTTTCCTCTCATCTGTTTGTGTGGTTGCTTTATAGTCTCAGCTCTGTCTCTTCCTGTGTCCAACAGACATAGTTTATGTTGTTGATGGGTCTCCCGGTTGTCATGGTGATATTCCGTTCTGCGCTGGAACACATTGTTCCGTTTAGATTTGTGGCGTCCCGCCTCCATCTTTGTGACGATTTAAATTTACATTCAAATACAAAGCTTGGCGAAGCATGCAAGGCTCCAGAATTTTCCAGAAGCTGAGAAACCAATCAAATCAAACTTTGTATATATCCTAGAGACTGGACTGTAAATGCCTTTCGCTTTCACATTAAGTAACCACAGACCTTCCTGCCAAACTTTAATGGGCCACTGGCCTCCAGTGTCTCTCTCTCTTTCCGAGGGCATTACTCAGTTTCTCCTCCCCACATGTTCCCTTCATCCATACAGCTCCCACCCTTTTTCTTTCTATAACGGTCTCTTTGTTGCATCCCTCACTCACATTTGTGCTTCTCTTCATGTCGTTATTCAGAACGGGCACAGAAAGCTCAGACTGACTCTCCACGAGCAGAACCAGCACCAGCCGCCAACCACAGATAAGGTACATATCTGTTTCTTTCTATTTTACACATTGTCAGATAGAGATGGTCTAGTTTTGACATGTTCAGATATCACATTCCGCTTCTGATTCAATGTTTTTAAGCATTTATGTATGATTTTAAAATATATTCAATGTTTCAGACCATGGGAAGAATGAAAAAGTGCCTGTTTGAAACCATTCCTGTATTAAATCTCTATTGTTTATGCTTTAGCTGAAGTTATACCAGAATGTTCTAGTATAATACCAGGACAATTTTAGTATTATTGAGCATGACTTAAATATATTTTTAGTATGTATTTATATTTAGATCTATTTATTCATACCAGTGACTGTCTGCATAAACTGCTTAGTCATTTTTTTTTTTAAAGACATTACATAAAAGGTAAATTAGTCTAATCTGAATATGAAAAGTAAGACTTATTACCTATTTTCCATGTGCTAGTTGTTCAGACTGGTTAGCTGGCCACCAATACAGTATTGGATGTTTTAAAGTTGTGTATTGTATGCTTATCTCTACTGTTGTTTATGAGCTGATTATTTCTGGTTATGTTGTGACAGTGATTCTTTAGAATCAGTTCGGATTAACTTCAGTGGAATTACCCCCACCCCACACACACTCTCCTTGGTCCATTTCCCTCTGTCTGTCTGCCAAAGCTCTATAAACACAAGGAACATGTGGCTGTGTTCCAGGGGACGTTCTTGTAGGACCAAAGGCTCATTGTTTCAGATTCCAGAAATTGCATAACTTTCCATGTCCCTTTTCCCACATTCTGAGCACATTCCTGCTCTTAAGGGGTTTCCTGCTACTCTTTGTGTGTTGGAGTTATTTATACTGTACTTATTGTTTAGAAAGAAGCTTTTGTTTTCTGCAAAGAGATGCCGATGTAAAGGTTGATTCTGAGAAAGTATAGATTGGAATTCAGTTCTTATTAGGAAATCGTATAGATGAATCATATAAAATATTTTTTGCTGTATTTTATGTCAAAATAATTCTGTAAATTTTAGAGAACTAAGACATCATACTACTTTAATAGGTAGAAGTCCTCTTGCTCAAGCCTCTAGCTGTTGCATGACATGAAGGTGAAGTTAATAACACATGCATACAATAGGGATTTAATATGTATTTTTCATGTCATTCCAGCCAATTGGCAGAGCTTTTGCTTTGGTACAACCAACTTATGAGAGACAGCCATTGAAGTCAGATTTGATCAAGCAGTCTGAAGACCAGGGTGAGGTCATCAAGGTGGGTTTGTCTTTATAACATTATTATATATATTTCATTCAGGCCCTTGTTGAAATAAGTGATGTCAGTGCCCATGTTTTTATGTTTTTTAAATCTTTGTGTTTACTTGTCAGGTATATTTGGAAGACCGCAAAGAGGCACAAGTCAGACACCAACAGAGTCTAAAGATGCTTTCAGAGGAAGTCTCACAAATACAGGAGGTCAGAACAAAAATCCTCAGTATCAATTCTCACTTTTCTACGTTTGTATGTTTTCAGAACATGTGTATTAATAGTGTTGTACTGTGTGCAGGTGAGATACTGTCTAAAAAACCTTAGAGAGCAGATGGCAGCTAAAAGTCACAGGACAGAACATAAGGTGAGACAAAAAACACATCAATCAGCATATACTTCTTTTAAGCTATATTAATCATAAAATGTTAACTAACTCTTCTTTTCTCACCCTCAGTTGGTGTTATCTGGTCCCAAAAAAGTTAATGGGACTCATTCAGCACTAACAAAGGCTCTAAACGGTTTAGAGAGACAGGTGAGACTTTTATGTGCAATGCTGCTTTGCACACACACTTGCAGGTTATCAGTTGATACTGGATATTTAATTGCGCATGCTTATTTCCCCTATTTTTACATTTAGATGACCTTTGTCGCCTTCAAATTCTAAACTAATAATTTTTTAAACTGTTAAATGTGATCTTTAGCAAATATCTAAATTAATAAAAATTTTCATACTGTAATTTCTAATATAGTGATGCCTTAATTCACTTTTAGTATGTAAAATAACTGCAAAAGCATTTTATGTTTATTTTCCTTTTTTATATATATATATATGTTTTCCTTTCATCAAACACTAATAAAACTAATAAGAACTGCTGAATTTAATCTTTAGAAAATATCCAAATAAAAATGTTTCATACTTACGTTTATAATAAAGCGATGCCTAAATGAATTGTTAGCATATAATTGGTTTTAGCTTTTATTGTTTTATTTTTTATTTATTTAGAAAAAATAGTGTACTCAATTCCCCTATTTCTATCTTTATATTACATTTGATGTCAAAAACGCTAACAATTTTTAGCAGTGTTTAATGAAATATTTAGTAAATATCTAAATTAATATAATTTTACATTACGTACATACTGTACATTATAATATTGTGATGCTTAAACTACATATAGCATTTAAAACCATTGATTTTAGCATTTAGTGTTTTTATTTATTTTATTATTTAATTGTATTTTTTATTTTATTTCATTTTATATCATTTTATTTATTCCGAGAAAATAGCATCAAATTTTTATATTTGCCATTTACTGGTTATCAGCCACAACATGACAATAATTATCAATTTATTGATATATCCCAAAATGTTAATATCGGTCATCCCTCATTTTCATATTAACAAAGATATTTTCTATTCCCCTAAACCCAAACCTACTCCTCACACAAACCTGTTGAAATTATTAGATTTAAAGTAAGACATGATTTATGAGCCAATCAAATAGTGAAGAGCACTTCAGTTGTTCTACAAGCATCTATTTGAAACGACCAGCATGCTTCAGTGCAGCTAAGTTATATAATATACTGTGTTAAAAAAAATCTGTATCCCTTGGGTGTTGATTAGGTAATTGGTTATTCACAACTACATTACAAATCTCAACTATCTGTTAGCACACAACACATAAACAAACCCGCAATGGTAAACACCCATTAGTATGTATGTCATCCAGGAGACAGGAATTAAACACCCAGGAAACCACACAAAAACACACAGCTCAGGGAACAAGTTAAGCCGCCTGCAATAATTATCCGTGATTCTTTATAATCAACAGTTTTTGTTCAACAGGTTTTAACATTTCTCACATTCTTTAAATTCTTAACTTTTGTTGCTTGGTGAAAGTAAATGCGGTGGCAGCACATTCTTTTTGGGATTGAATAGTGTGGATTAGCCTCCCAACGGGATGTGTGCTTCTGGTTAGAGCAGGAGAACGGGTGGAAAAGCTGAGCTATGACAGCATACGTCAGTATTTTACTGTTAGAACACACACCCTGTTGACGCATGCACAGAGAAGGCCCCTCCCTCTTTCTGTCTAACTTACATCGTCCTCTCGCTCTCACACACGTCTAAAAATAAGTGCTGGGAGAGATGTGGGCGTGTTTCAATAGGCATAATTTGTAATTTGTTATAATTTTATAATTTGTAACTGTGGGATACTGACTTGGTTCAAAATGGAGTACAGTTTGCTCATATTTTTTTATCGCCTAAACCACTGGGTTGCATAACTAATTCAAAACACATGTGAGAACTACACAAACACACATACAAATTTGACTGAAACCAAACAAATCCCACATTCCTTGCATTAAAGTTTTGTCACTGTATTCTCTCTCAGGATAGTATGGATGAGCAGGAAAAAGAGAAGATGAGGGAGGCTAGTAAACGTCTGTATGCTCAGCTCCAAGAGGCCGAGAAGAAACACCAGGAGGAGAGAGAAAAACTGCTGGTTAGTCACTTAGCATGCACCTTCTGTTTTCCGTTTCTTTCTTAACATATAAGGATCCTAATGAGAGCACACAAAGGAACCTTTGTTAGATTGTCTACAGAGAAGGTGAGAGGTGAGTTGTACTATGCAGTGCCAGACATTCCTGCTGGCCAGCTGGGTCAGATCCAGGTTGGGAAAGAACAGTGTGTGCAGGGGTGAGAGTGCACATTCTTTCATGATGATGTGCAGTTTCCTAATCGGCTACTGCTTGTGTCTTATACATCAAGGATTTCAGTGTTAAGCAAACAGCTGATGTCAAAATGAGACAGTGAAAAATTAAACAACATCCTGAAATTGTCTCTGTTGTACAAATGTAGGTATCATGACAAGTTGTTTTAAATTAAATACTTTTTTACCGATAAGCTGGTCAGGATTCTGACAGAGGGGTTTTATATCATCCTGAAGTTGTTTACATTCCCTTTTTCCTTTTTTCTTTTCCAAAATGTTGCTTATAGTGACAGATAAAGAAATATCAGTTGACCAGTCAGAATTGAGTATTGCAGAAAGATGTGTAATAGTTAAACATAAATGTCTTATGATAGAGTTCTTTTGTTTTTTCTTTGTTGCTGTAGGCAGAGGCACAGCAGTATAAGCAGCAGTTATCTGAGCAGAGCGAGTATCTGAAGAGGGTTCAGCAGAGCAAAGAGCAGCAGGATCAGCAGATCGAGGACCTGCAGCGTCTCATGGGCGGCATGGATCAGGAGAGCTCCACCCTCAGAGACCAACTCATGACCAAAGAAGCTGAACTCCTGCAGCTGCGTGAACTGAGGGAGGAGGGCCATGCAGGGAGAGAGAGGTAGGAGACATGATACATGTTTATTGTACCGATTTTGTCATGTAATGTTGCCTTTTTTTAACTTTAAGCATCATTTGGGTGTTGCTATAAACAGTCGCTTAATCATTTAACAGGTTAGAAGAGCTGGAAAAGGAAAATGCTATTCTGAAAGAGAAGATTCATCACTTGGATGACATGCTCAAAAGTCAACAGCGAAAGCTACGGCAAATGATTGAACAGGTACATGTGTATGCACACAAACGCAGACTCTTGTGTAAAAATATGTCTTGTTTGGTTCACTTGCTAACTCAGGCTTTCCATCCGTGTGTCGTCTAGCTTCAGAACTCACGCATGGTGATTCAGGAGAGAGACAGAGCGATCAGAGAGCTGGAGGAAAAGGTGGCCATGCTGGAGGCAGAGGTCAGTCCACAGGATTTAAACAAACATCAAACACAAGTGGGGATTCACGATTCCCAACAATTCAGTTCAGATTCCTCTGAATGATTCAGGTTCCTTAACGATTCATTTACTGCAGTACTTTTCTTTGAGCAGTAATAAACACATTTAAAAGAATTATTGGAAAAGGTGTGTCTTTTTTTACAGAGTTCAGTCAGATCATTGCCTTAACTACACTGAAAAAAAATGCAATTTTTACTTAAAAATTGCTTGTAAATTTTACAAATAATTATAAAGAATGGGTGAGCAACATATTGAATTTAACATGGAATTTTAAAGCAGAAAGACTAAAATTGTAATTTCTTGTACCCTAATAATGTTTATTTACATCTTTATAGATTACAGTGTATGTATTAAAATATTAAACAAACAAAGTGTTAAAATTTGATTCATTAATAAGCATAAAGCATGCTGTAGGCTTTGTTTGATTCACTAAAAAATAACTGATTTATTCATTCAGGAATCTGCACTGGATCTAATCCTGCATCTAATTAATTACAATTAATGGCAAAATTAATGTTTGGAAATGTAAACTGATATTTCCTACTGACACACTACAGCAAAAGATAGAAATAACTGACTTTAAACCATTTTTTTATCTGGTGATAATACTAGTGTTCTAATAATTTTGGCCACCAAAAAAAAGAACAGATTCTTTAGAGTCATTTATTCAGGAATCAGACTAAACTTGTTGTGCTGTTTTTAATTCACTTAAAGGAACCAACTGATTTGAGTCATTTAGATTTGATATTTTAAACCGGTTCTGAAATAGAACCAGTTCTTGGTTCCTAACTTTAGTTCTTCTTAATTATTTTCGCTAATGATAATTTCATGAAAATGCACACAAATGTTTCTTTTAAACAGAATTCATTTTACCGCATATAAAAGCAATTAGTAAACTCACCCTTTAATCTCATGAACGTTTCCTGACGTCTGACCTTTGTGAATGTGCTTTGTTTACAGAACAAACAAATGCGTGATCAGATGGATTACTACCTGGGGAGTCAAAGGTCAAACTCATACCTGCCATCAGACGGCAATGCGCAGATTGTCTACAGGTAGGACATGCAAATGATCTCGATAGCTACATGCAATTTTTTTATGCAAATAGGCACAAATGCTTGATAGCGGACATAGAAGCCCACACATTCAAATTCAATTCATGTCTTCTCCACAGCAAACCACTGAGACCATCCACCCAGACCAACAAGAGCCTCCCCTTCATCAAGGTCATTGAAATTAAATCATGAACATTACCACAGCAACATCACAGCTCTGTTATGACAACCGTACCATCCAGAGTGCAGAGGAATACTAGCAACCTAACCATCACAGATCTTCACCAAATGACATGTGATTGCTTTAGTGTCTAATAGCCTTTTCTGCAAGAATACTTCTAACACTGTAGAGTTACTGTTATTGCCATTATTACATACTCTAACTATGAATTATCCATGTAGATTTGACATAACACGGACTGTTAAAGAGCATAATGAAGAATTAATATGAAGACAAATGAAGAAAACAAATGAAGAACTCATCTTTGCATTAGTATGAGACTTGTAATGGCTTCTAGATGGATTCTGGGGGTATTTAGGTATTTATTTGAGGCTGGCCCTCTGAAGACGATGTCTTTCAATCAACATTAATAGACTGACAGATTGTGTTGCTAAACGCCCTCATTGAGCTCTCCTTATCTCTCGTAATCTCCTTCGGTATTAGCTCAGCTAAACTTTAGTGGGTTTCTGAGTTTGTAGAAATCACAGGTGAAAATCTGTTAAAATTATAGAGATGATGGATGGGAAGAACCTTTTTATTATTATTTTATTTTTTTAAAGAAGGACAAAGGTATGTGAATTAAAGAAGGATGAAGGATTTTCGTATCTTATTTGTATCTATTTGTAAAGGCAGGAAATGTGTTCTGTGGTACTGTTTCAGCTATTTATATTTTTACAATAATTCATCCCCCGTTTCATTGATAACTGATGATGAAAGAGCTGAAGGGGAGACAGTGAGTCAAGTTCATTCTGAAACAAAAACTGCAACAAATATTTATTTTTGCTCTACATGCTTTTCTCAACCAAAGAGACACAGCAGGGAGAATCCAATGACTCACCTTCTATGCAAAACAAAGACGCCTTGTGAGTGTTTCATAAGTTTCAAAAGATTGTAACACTTGTCCTCCAGTGAGCCAGACCAGTTCAGGCCAGTAGGGCACAGTGTGACCTCTGTTATCCAGTCCAGCCAGCTTCTGCAGTACAATCTACAGTTACTCAGTTAGATATTTCCAACATTCAGTAAACTGGTTTTATAACACCTAGTTAGAGAAGTGATGTGATTGGCCGGAGCACCTGCCCACCTCAAAGTAACGTCATGTGAACCATTAATAATACAACAGCAGAGACTATTTATGCTTTGTTCATTTATATCTGGGCAGGGCTGTGTTGAAAAATGCACTTCATAACCATGTTTATCCACCTTCACGTTTGTAGATAGTGTGTATATTTTCTCTTTGTGTGAACTTTTAACCATATGTGAATTTCTTAGTCTTCATATTAGCATGTAACATCTTTTGTTAAAATATTTTTGTAGTAAAAACGAGTGGTTTGCAATGCTTGAATTAATCTCATATATTTAAATAAATGAGTTTCATGAAGGTTGTTGTTGTTGTCTTGCCTCTTCTGTGTCTGCAAAGTAATGTGGTTTATGGTTATATGGTTAGTTTTATGGCATCTTAAAAACAATGAAATATATACCCTGTCAAAATTTTATGACATGAAGTAGTACCATGGAATATGATCTCCACTGTAAACACACCAGGATGTTATTTTGTTCCCCTCACATTGCTTGTCCCCATATTTTATCTTCATGTTGTTTGAGGATCACAATTGCCTGTTAGGAGTTTGCTTGTACATACGCTACTGTGGGATATTATTATTTAGCAATTCTGAATTAAATGAATCAAAAGTCATAGTAAATACATTTAAAACATAACAACTTCATATTCTATTTCACATAAATGCTGTTCTTTTGAACTTTGTATTTATCAAATAATTCTGAAAAAAAAAAAAATCATATATGAAGCAGCTCAACAGTTTCAAACTTTGATAATAAGAAATATTTCTTTTAGAAACATTTCTGAAGAATCATGTGACACTGAACACTGGAGTAATGATGCTGAGAATTCAGCTTTGCATCACAGAAATAAATTAAATTTTTACAATATATCACAATAGCTAACAGTTACTTTAAAATGGAACAATATTTCACAATACTACCGTTTTACTGTATTTTTAATCAAATAAATGCAGCTTTGGTGAGAATAAGACAAAAAAAAAGTTTATATATATATATAAAGGAACAAAACAAAAATGAATAGATGACATCAGGGGAGCCCAGTCCTATTCCTGGAGATCTACCTTCCAGGAAAGTTCAGCTCCAACCCTTAAAAAACATGCACCAGCTAAACCAGCTAATTGAGTCCCTCAGAAGCACTTGATAATTGCAGACAGGTGTGCTGGAGCAGGGTTAGAACTGCACTGAACTGAACAGGTAAGTAGATCTCCAGGAACAGCCCTAGATTACATACCGAACCAGTGACGTCTGGCTGGAGGAGACCACTACTGGCAGAGCAGCGCAGGTACAGATGACGCAGACAGTTTATTAGATTATCTGATAAGACTTTAAAATACAGTGAAAGTCAATATAGACAGTCTCTCATACAACAACCAGATCAATTCATGACTCAAACCACACTTTTCTTCCTATACACACATTTACATCAACTCATTTAAAAATTACAATTGCACTTGAAAAGAAATAATCAATAGCACAGAAGTTAATATCATTCTCTCCCAATTTCTCATCCTCTGCACAGCTCTTCTCATGGATGTGGGACAGGTTCTTATTTAGAAACCTCAAACTGAAGTAGCCTTAGTCTAAAATTGGATAGTTAAAGGGCTAGTTTACCCATTAATGCAAATTCTATAAGCTATTTTGAAGAATGTTGCCAAGTAGCCATTGATTTACAGAAAAAAATCCATTGGAAGTCAACTGTTTTGTTAGCAACATTCTTCTTTTGTGCACAACAGAAGAAAGAAACTCACATTGGTTTGGAACAAGTGGATGGTGAGTAAATTGTCATTTTTGGGTGAACTGTCCCTTTAACATCCATTCAACTATTTTTAATTCATGCGTCTGTTCCAGTGAAGTCAATCCAGTTAAAATGTTATCATCTCAGCTAAAGGGTGCTTTGTTGGTGCTCTTTGGATAATAAAGATATAAACTTTACACTCCCTGTTCACATTAAAAGGCCATTCTCGCAAATAAAAGCTGGTAAACAGTGAAAAAAGCTCTTCCTGTTAGCTCCATCAGAAAAACATTAAAACTAAAAACATAAAATTCTCGCATTGCTTTCAAAGCAGTTGCACTGACATTTATCGGACAGATTTGGTCATATTGAGTCATTCTCACATTCTCAATGTGATCTGAGACCGTTTGACTGCATCTCCCACAGTTTTCATTTCTACATGAAGGATTTTCCAGTGAGAACTGAACATTTCTGATTCACAGTTTCTGAGTTGTATTTACACAGTTCCTCAAAAGGGTTCCTCTAAAGTGTGCTCTCCAGTGTATTATAGTTGTCTTTGAAGTTTTTGAGCTCCAGGAAGTGTTTGGGCCTCTTGCTGCGCTGTCCGGTGGACGGCAGGTACGTGACCTGAATGGTAGAGGCAGACGACGGGCCGGAGGAGCTGGTCAGATCTTTAGCTGCTGACTGGTGCTGCTGGTTTAGACTGCTGGTGCTGGAGTGGCTCTTCACACTGTGGAGAAATAAGGAAGAACAGAGTGAAAAGAGAGATCATTTGAGAGATAAACAGCAAAAATTGGACTGCAGCACTTACACAGCAGCCAGTTCTGCCAGATCTTCCTTATACTTCACAAACTCTGCCTCACCAAACACCTACAGGAAAGAAATCACAAGCCTCTTATATGTGCCCTGCAGCGCCCCCTGCTGTACATAACCATTTAACACACATTTGCACTCAGACTGACCCCTGTCCCATGACGAGCGTTGTCATAGCCATCCAGTAAGCGATCTATTAATGCACTGTGACTTGATTTGAACAGAGAGTGAGAGTTTCGCAGGTCCTGCAGCCACTTCCTGTAGCGGCGGCCGGTCAGAGCGCTGGCACTGCGACATAACTCATGAAACGGGATATCTACAGGTGGGACAGAACCAGATCACGTCAGATCAAGCAACACCTGTATGCATGCAGTTTTCTATTTCACAAGCTCATTACAAAATGATTTTCACCAGGTGAAACTTAATAATATAAAATAAGTTTAATAAATTCTAAGTTAACATTGCATATTTAATTCATAAGTTAAAAATTAAATGTGTATTCCTTTATGTGTATAATGTAACTAAATGATTAAAAAAGTTATTTTTTATCAAATAAATGCTACCTTGTTGAGCAATATAAAACTTCTTTAACAAATATTAATAAAAAATAAATAAATAAATAAATAAATAAATCTTACTCACCCCAAACTTTGTAATGGTATTATATAAAAAGAGTTGCAAAATTGTGTTTTGTGTATGTATGTCAGTATTATTAATGTTACTATTAGTATTATTATAATGTAAAAACAAAAATATTAACTGAAACAAATAAAAATGAACATACCTGAGAACTAAAACAAGAATACATTTTAATCTTTCCAAGACTAAATTAAATAAATAATGGCCTTAAAATCATTTTAGGCTTTTATGCACAGCATATTTTTAAGTACCTCTTAACTAACAGCTCTAAAATACTAAAAATAAAACAAACTAGAGTAGAACTCTAAAAAAAAAAAATAAAAGACAGAGTCAAAATAAAATTTAACGTGTAAACTGAAAATAAAATAGAAATAACTATATATTTTCTAAACTACTGTATAAAAGTAAAAATTTCTAGATCAAATCATCAAATAAAATTAAAATTAAAACTTCTAGGCCTTTACATTAATGAAAATTTAATGTAAATAAATATAAAACGTCTTTCCAGTAACCACTGGGCTTGACACAACACAATCTTTGGCTGCACGCAGTCAGAAGAGGGTCTTACCAGAGTCTCTGATGGCATCTAACGCTTGCATTCTGAAGAGGTAATTATAACAACCTGCACAAACACAAACACAGACAAGTGTTCAGATCTGAAACAGTATTTACAGAGAACTGCTTCTTTGTTTCTCTCACCATTCTGGCCTTGATGCTTCAGGCGATCGTCATCTTTAGAGAGTAAATGTGGCTCATAACGAATATCATTCACTTTTGACAAACGGGAATCAATCTCCTCTCTCAGCTCCTGTGAAAGATGCAGCCTTTCTTCAGTGCATTACAAACTTACTAGTTCCAGCAAAAAGCAACATAAAGTTATAAACAGAAGAATGATCGTATAAATGAAAGAGTGGCCAGGTATATTGTTAATACAATGCAAATTAGATACATAAATATATATATAGGACTCTTCACAAGAATCCAGAAGGTAAAGTCTGAAGACTGAAAATTACTTTATGCCTAAACAATAATCAAGTAGGAAGTAAAAAACAAATAATACAAAACATAAAACATGGAAACGTTTTACTGTTTATAATTTTATACCAACAGTTTCCCCCCAAATATCTTAGTTAATACAATAAACCAGGAATGTGGCAAGTATGGTATCGGAGGAATTCATAAAAGTAAATGTCCTCGACAAGACACAAATGATATTTTGGATTTGATACCTTTGGTGCGTTGTGCCCCAGCGGGACGTGCGGTCCTCTGCGAGACTTCATAGCGAAGCGCATAATCTGTCTTTTCACAAAGATGAAGAGCAGCACAAACACCTGCAGATGAATGACAGACATACTACACACTCAGATACAGTTCTGACACGGTCTGCCTTATTTTAAGTGGTATTCTCAGCAGACAGAGGCTCAAACGTTAGTGAGCTGCTTATAGACAGTATTTTTTAGACATCACGGGTGCCATAACAGGATGGGCAACTCATAACGTTAGGTTTTAAGACAGACACATTGCTTCAGATTTACGGCTGCTGCTGCTGTAGTAGTAGTAGTTAACACTATTAGTCAACTAAGCATTTAAGTATTCAGACTACGTTCAATAATGAAATTAATACAAATATTATGGAGTTGGGTAACTTACCAAGCTGCCGTAGGCCATAACAAGAACAACATTGACACCGGAAAGAGTGTTTCCTTCTGCCATTGTGAGATCCTTGTTAAATGCTCATGAAAGGAAGATGTCGCTCGATTTTAGTGGTCAATGGTAAAGTTCAGCTCTTTATTATTCGAGTTGACAGCAGTTTTATTGACATCTCTTGTGGTCTCTTCGTCGCATGTTTTGCACGTAAACTTCCGTCTACTCGTCTGTAACGCCACCTTGTGGCTTGGCATAAATAGCCCCCCCCCCCCACCAAAAAAAAATGTTTTACTGGCATGACTGTAAATGATACAATATTCCCAAAGCTTAGTATACATGTACAAAAATATTTTTATAAAAGAATAATATAATAACAATAATAATAATTAAATGAACATCACAGTAATAGAATGGATTATTATTATTAATATTATTATCTCTCTCTCTCTCTCTCTCTCTCTCTCTCTCTGGTTTTAATGGCGGGTCGCAACCAACTTGTTCATGTGCATACCGCCATCTATTGTACAGGGGTGTGCAACTTCAGAGCTTCATGTACTTCACAGTTATAATTTTTAAAATCATAGTAAAAATAATAATAATAATAATAAATAAACACACACACACACACAGACACACACTAAGCACACAGACACACACTAAGCACCCGTATATACTCTGCTCTAACCCTGTATCTTTAAGAAAATTAAAGAGAGCCTTACTACATTCCCACATATTCTCATCTGCTCCCAAAATCCCCTTCAAACTCCATTCTTGTTCCAACTCATATATCTTATCTTGCAAGATTCTCCTTTCTGTATTATATTTTTCACGCAACAAAACCTTGTCATCATCTTCTTTTTAAAGTTGTATGGCGGTTTAACGCTACATAAGTTAGACCCATGTCCAATGGGTCTATGCATGTCAAAATAAACTACAAGCAAATATGCCACCATTGCTAGTATAGCCTATAACAGCAAACAAAATACAAATACATTTGTAATATCTTTTTTTTTAAAGTTTGTCCTTTATCAGATAAATAATTCTCTTTTTTTCCACCTATTTTTAAAGAAAATACTTTTTTTCCTCTTTTGACCACATGACGATGCCTTTCACATTCCAGCATCCTATTTTAGGGAGTTACTCATAAGTGGTATATAGGGTATATAAACTTTCACCAGTACCACTGTGTCTGTCGTTGTTCCAAACCACAATGCTTTCTTGTCATCCTTTCCTCTGTGTAAGATTATAGCTCTCTAGGAGCTCACAAGCCATACACACATACAGTCAATGTATCCAAACACTATGCACATGGTTTTTCGGCATTCTAGACTTGATTTCAGTTAAAATGAAGTGAGCTGTCTGAGAACATTTGACTTGGCGGACAGCTGACCTTTATCGGATTGGAACAATGGCACTGATTCTTTCAGAAGGAACAGAAGTAGGTGGCAGATGCATGAAATGACAACAAGGAATGAAATAGTTTCCCAGCACCAACATACCGCAACAATCATGACTTTTTCTCAGGCCTTGGTAAAGAACGATGGAATAAACTAGAAATTAAAGCTCTATATATAGTGCAGACTGTGGTAGAAAAAAGAAAAAACGTGACAGCCACTCTGTCCTGTTAAAAATAAACCACACTAACCATTTGTATCCTGCATTTGTCAGATTTGTATGACAATCAGTGCAGAGATATGTAGTTGTGATATCAGATAAGGCATTCAATTTTTAAAGCTGCAGTGATGATTAAAGATATACAGCAGCTAAGTAGTTAAATTCCTCCTCTGTGACCGATTTCTCAAGCTGTTTTGGCTAAACAGGTTATCAAACGACAGAAGATGCTAAAAAATCTAATTATACCGTGTGTCCACAAGCAGCTCAACAATGTAGCTTATTTTGTTTACTTTATCATTCCATCCCATCTTTCATGTCAGTGTGCTGCTTGAGTTTACTTGCAATCAAAACTGGTCGAAAGAAACAGTTGCTATTACATTTTTGTTTCTCTGAAACCACAAACCAGCTTCCTCTGCTGTTGCCATCAGCAGTGTGCATGTGTCTATGTCTGTGATGCAAGACAGACTGTTGAGTGATGATGATTACTGCACACACACACACACACACACACACACACACACACACACACACACACACACACACACACACACACACACACACACACACACAAATTTATTCACAGAATGCTTGGGATTTGTCCTTTTTGATTTGGTTTGCAATATATGTGTGAAGAATGTATTAAATGTTTAATGGTTAATTCATCTTTGGTTTAGTTAGTTTGGTTAAATGTGGTGTACATTTATATCACAGTGTGTAATCAATATATGTTTATTGATCCTTATTAATAATAATAGTAATTCATTGTCTTATGTAATGGACATGCAAATGCAATATGAAAAAGCACCATAAAACATATTTTTGGGCTTGTAAAAGGTCTGGCTGTCAAGCTTCACATACATTTCAAACATAACTCCCGCCCATCTGCTCTCTCTCTCTCTCTCTCAGCCTCTAAGCAGCTCCTTTTGCTGCACTCTTCATTTGCTCTTGCAGCTGCAGGAAGTTGAGCAACTCACCCCACAAGTGTGCCACAGAATTACACCCAGGTAATCAATTGTCAAAATGTTTTGTTACCTTTTACAATGCATATAGTGTTTTTATAATGCTTAATGCAAGTAATGCATGTTTTAAAGTCAATTACACCTTTTACTACATCCTTTAAGGTTGTGCATGATCAGTTTTGCTGTGTATTGGAGCCTCCATCTACAGGCTTTTGTATTTTGAATTCATGTAAATGATGCACAATGACAGCTAACATGTTTTTAAAAAATGCTCACGTTGTAGCCGTTTGCAAACAGGTCCTTGGCATTTCTAGGTCATAGTTTTCAAGATCCTAAAATTATGCAGTATACTATGCCACTGGTGTTTCTGGTTTCACTTTGGTCATAGCCAGCCTATTCAAAGTTTTTAATCTTCTTTTTCAAACACTTGCATTATTTTGCATTCTCTTTATGTAAAAAAAAAAAAAATGCTGCTTTGTCATCTTTCCTTGTTGTTCACTGTTTGGTGCTTGATACTAAGTAAGTCTTCAATATTTTCCAACATCTGGCATACCTCTCTATATTGTATGTTTATAATCTCACATTATGAGTCATATAGTGTTTCAAGTAGTGCTGTTTCTATTTGATTTCTGATTCTCAAAGGGTCTACAGCTACAGTATAGCAAGTCACTGATTTAACACTGTTTAAGAGAACGATGGAACTGTGAGCAAGTAAATATGTACAGAGGAAATGAATGAGCAAAGACAAAAGATGGAGCAGATAAAATAACAGCAAACTGATTGGATAAACATATTTCTTAGCATTAGCATAACGACAGCCAAAGACATCACTAATGTCAAGACTGAAGGGTGTTGTCTAATAATAAATGAGTATCAATGCGTGTATCTACTATTTGTGACATCATAGTAGTAGTTAATTGTCAAAATGCAGAAACTTTATTTGAATATATTAATCACAACTGGAGAGTTTATTATACAGCTGAAGACCTGATAAAATCAAAACAAGGTGTTATATTGTAGCCATGTGTTGATTTAATATAATTTCATTTTTAATATAGTTTATGGTGTTGGCAATCTGATTTATTCAAATTTGTTTGGATTCTATTACTATTAGTTATGGACTTCAGATAGGGGTGCTGAATCAGTACATTTGTTTATACATGATGACACAATGCATAATCAAATATTTAGATGATTAAGTACATACTGCATGTCACTTTTGTCTCTTGTAGTCCAACTGCTGTCCATTCAACAGGTATACATGGGCTATAACTGTATTATCTAGGTCTGATAGTCCAACTTCACAAAAACCAGACATGTACGATTTCAGTTTAACTAAAGTGTTTACATTTTAATCCTGAAACTGAAATTTTATAGTGCGCTTAAATGTTGTTTCAAACAAACGTCAGTCCATCTTTAATTCACTTTGGGTTCTGAATTCATCAAATATGTGAACCATGTTCAGAGGTCTTATAACTCCAGGACCAGATGTCTGTCACAAGAATTTACCTACTCTACCCTTTAACACTTACTGAGTCACCAAGAAACCACGGACCAGGAATGTTCTCATTAGACATGAAGGGTGTGCATGTTGACAGGTGTGTATGTGTGTATGAGACAAAGAAACTGAGACACAAATAGATGGACGGAAAACAGAGAGAGAGGCAGACAGAAAGAGATTGGGGAGGAGAGAAAGAGGTAGGGAAATGAGAGAGGAAGGCACAACAATCAAAGGGGGTGGAAAAGGGTAAGCATGTCAAACCAGTCAGGCAAGTTCTTATTACAGTAGAAATGCATTATAGAAAAATGACAGGAGTGAGAGAGAGCTTAGAGGCAGAAGGCAGGATGGGGAACACCTGTTATCTCAAAAAGCTATAAGAGACACAGCAGTCCTCTAAGGTATGTTACTTCTATTTGTAGAAGAGCTAAAACTCATGTATGGTTAGATTATGTGGCAGGTAAAGTGTATGGCCATTATTGTTCAAGTGTGTGTGCCATGGGAGAACAGGTGTTTCTGTAAACTGACACTGACCTGTTTTCCTTGGAAAGTCTGAAATGTTGCAGTCATGTGGGACTGGTAATCTTATTTTGCATCCATATCTGTGAAATACAAGGCAGCAGTACAAGGCCATTTGTGGTTATGAGCAACCATGTAACAACCTGTATTTACTGTGTCAACTGTTTTCAATCAGTTCAGGTTTATGTTCATCAGGTCTGTATTTGCGCTCCTGGAAGGTGGACGTCACACCTCCTCCTCCTCCTTCCACTCTATCTCTGCTCGCTGTTTGCTCATGTCTTTTCTTTTAAACATAACTCTTGACATATATAAATGTTCAGTTTAAGATAACAAAAGCAATCTTCACAACAGAAAAAGGTGGGGCAAACAAATCTGGACAAGACCATTACAAAACCCTGATTTAAAATGTTAGCATTTCAGCTGTTGATTCAATGTTGCCTAAAGAGGGTTAAAACTGATTTGTACAGAGATTTGCTTGTTTGATTGCATGTGACTATTATCAGATGTTACTGAAGTGTCTGAATGAATTTCAATGTGCTGCTTTGAATAATGGTGGGTGAGTGAGACAGGGTGCAGAGTTCCTGCTAGACTAATTGACATTATTCACAGGTTTAAGATACATTAATCCTGTATTTTTTTATATTCCATGTTGTTAATTCACCCTTAGAAAAAATCAAGTAGCTTTAGCAATGTGTGGACTCTGACTCTGTAACACATGTGGTGTTTGATAGGATTGTAGTCTGGTGTGTTTGACCTGTTATCTGACTGTGTATCAGGTTTTGTAAAAGAGTTCAAGAGTGTGACAGGTAGCATCAAGAATGCTGTCAGAGTAAACATAGAACGAAATGCCCATATATACAAATGCTGGCTCACTGATTTTTAAACATTTTCAAGATGTTTCAGATTTACAGCCATTTGTCCAGAGTTTCTAGATGTTTACATATGAGGGTAAGGATGCCATATACCCGGAAGAGATTTATGGACTCTCATTGTAATAAATACAGAGTTTCAGTATGTTGAAATCCTGATGTACTAAAATGAAACATTTACACTTTAAGTTGGAGATGGTGTAGTTTAGTGATTAGTCTGGACCAGGTTGTAAATTTAGGCCAGAGTAGCAGGGTAATGATCCATTCAGAATTAAAATTAAAAAATCCTACACATTTCAATTAAATTGAAATAAAAAGAATTTATTCAACTTAAAAAAAAAAAAAAAAACCCTAACCTCCATATTTTGTTATTACCTTTACATGACAGAACAAGATAAGGACCAGAGAGTACTGAGACCCATTACTAGCTCTTTTTTTGGATCCAGAGCGCGTGAAACATCTGTCAGAAGAGCAACAGAGTAAAACTGAAGTTAGCAGGTCTCCTTCACTTCCCTGGATTACAAACAGATTTATTCCAGCTTTTACAATGATGGTAGGAAAATACAGCCTGCCATTACAAGCAAAAAGAAATAAATTTTTTTGCAGAAAATGTTAGCAACCAGCTTTCAATTCCTACTGTAATGAATACACTGTGTGACATTCAGCATGAGTTTGCATACTGGAACTTTTGTACATCCGTTTCCTGAATCAGACACGGCTAGCAGCGCAACTGAAGGTGCAGAATCATCCAATGGAACGGCAGCACAAAGTCATAGTCAGTTATCTGTAAAGCCGTTTGGCTCCGCAGCTGCTAGATTCAAAATCCGCTCTGCTAATACACTTACTACCAAGGATCTCAGGACAAAAAGCATTTTTTTCAAGGGTGGAAAAGTTGAAGACTCAAGTCAGAAAGGTGATCCTAGTGAGGACCTCAATAAAGCCAGTACTTCTGCTAGTTATACCCACACTAACACTGATGACAAAGAGACAGGTAAAACGTTAAGTAAGGATACACGCAAGGACTCAACTCTTCCCAGCAGTCCTGAGAAGGATGATGTGAGCGCTAAGAAGTTAAACACTCAAGAAGACAAGAGTCAAGCAGCAAGTGACAGTAGCAGAGGAGATGAGTTGAGGAGATTTTATCAGACAAACAAAAGCAAAAGCTTAGACTGGAGAGCAGGACGTGGCAACAGAACTGGGACGACTAGTGGGACCAGAGAATTTGGCATTTTTATGAGGCGATCTGATTTAGAGAGTTTAGAGAGAACAGGGACAAATGACAAGATAACGTCATACACACAAGAGAATCAACCCAGTGGTGTTTCATGGAGGATTCAAGCTTTCAGTGCAGCCAATCAAGGCAATCAGAACAGTGACAGAAAGGTTTACCCAGTCTCTGAATCTACATCTGTGAGAATGAACCGGGTAAATTTGGCTCTGGAACAGGCAAACAGTGGCCAGTCACTCCCATCCAGATTGAAGCCAAGACTTAGCCAAGGTTCTATTGGAGAAGATAGCAGTCTCTGGCAAGGTGAATCAAGTCTTGATCAGACTGACAATAGGAAGGGATCCTGGGCCAGAGAGCAAGGATCTTCCAATGCTGAGGAAATAACTGGAAATCAAACAATAATGGAAAGAATTGCAAAACTGTATGGGGCGGATGCCAACTCTGACCCACACTCAAAGGATTCAACCAGATTAAAACGCAGCAATACTGTAAGTTCTGATAAATCCGTTCCCAAATCTATGGACACAGTGGACTCTACTCCAAGTCACAGAAAAAACACTACTGACTATGTGTTTGGAACTTCTTTAGATTATTCTGACAGCCAACAGGGGAAACCTTCTTATGATACAGTAAAAGCTGGAACATTCCCTAGAGGGTTTTCAAAAACATACTTTGATCGGAAGCAAGAACCCTCTACCAACAGGGAGAACAGAAACGATCAAAGAGACAATTCCTCTGGATTAAGTTTTTCAGTGTCATCAAAGCCTAAATGGAGTACAGAAACATCTTCTGTCAAAAACCCTCAGTCGCTTCTGCCTGATGACAATGAAGAGACAAGCAGAACGTTGTTTACAGGGTCTTCAAAGTATTGTAGTCAGTCCTTAGAAAGGACCAAAAGTAGACTGTCCGCAACTGCTCAATACAATGCTCACAGGAACCAGCCTGACAGTTCAAGCATCTCCAGCCAGGGTGTCAAACACCCGTTAACCACCTCTGAGGGAATCAAGGAGGAAACTGGCAATGACAAAGAATCAGATAAAGAGATTACAAAAAGGCTGGACATAAATGAAAACAAGCATCTTGGTGGTTTACAAGATGGAATCACCCAACCTAAACACCCACTAGCCTCAAAAGGAGCAGCACAAAATGAAATCCATAAAGAGGAAGCAAAAGATGATGTATTCACTGGTAAAACTAAAGGAAGGAGAGGAGAAAGTGTGCTAGAAAAGTCACGTTTACCGTCCTCGGATTCTGTGAAGAACACAATCAGCATGTTTGAATCTTTGGCTCAACAAAGCAAAAGCACACCAGAGATTCTTCGCACCAGGAGGGCCTTATCTGTACCAGAGCATCCCAAGCCTGCGGCTCTAGTGAAGAAGAGTGATTCAGATAAAAATCTACATTTTGGAAATTTTGTAGGGGACAAAGAATACATAAGAACACATTTCTTTAGCAAAAGCAATTCTAATGAGGAGGCTGAATACACTCTTGACCTAGGTAGAACTCATCATTCAAATTCCACAGTCAAAGTAAGACCAACATTAGAACAACACCAAGAGACACACAAAAAGAGTGTTGAGCTTGATCCAGCATTAAAACAAATGAATGAATCAAGAACTGATCAAGGTATCAACATGAGGGATGAAGATGAAAGGAGGAATGTGAATAAAAAACACACGGATGAACCAGATTCTACTACCACTGCCAACTCTGGTCTCAGAGACATAGGGACAATGGAAGAAAAAGCAAGAATCCCATCAATCTCTCAACAGTCAAATATCAAAAGTTTATTAAAGCAGAAGTCAATTAATGTAAAAATAGTTGATGATAATGAAAACACACCAACTAACTCACCTGACAGAGCCCCTCTCACAATTAACATTCAAAAGCAGAGTAGCCCTGGAGCCGTAACAGTCAATGGTACCCATCCCAAAGTGCTCCCCAATCATTTTCAAACTTCTCCTCCTATCCAGACAATATATTCCTCACTCAGTAATTCTAATAACAACAACAGTGAAACAAAGAAGGATTTGACCACAATCACTACTGGCATGGCTAGGTGGAGCTCTGATGAAGAAGACGATGATGAGGAAACAGACACTGAAGAAGACTCTGACTCAGGAGAGTCATCTGTGACTATCACAAGCAACATGAGCCAATCAGAACGCAGAAGTTTCTCTTTAAGGTAACTGATATGTAAAAATAAGTGACACAACTAATTAGAATCTAATGGAGTGTCAGCTTAGTTAACATGCACAAACTAGCAGGTTACCCAGTTTTAACACCCTACTTTTTCTTCAATTTATATCTCAACTGTATATAACACCCTACTTTTTTTCTACTTATTTACCCTTTTAGTTATGTGGAACTATGTAATTACGGTGGGGTGGACTATAAACCATCAGACGATGATGAAGATTTGCCATCCACACGCTCTGCATCCTTGAGCTCAGACATCTCTGCCTTCTCTTCTGTGACTCTGCTGAGCACTGATGAACTTGATCGTTTACTGGATGATGTCAGGGGCTTGGGAGATGACACCCTACAGGTAAAACAAGTTATGTACATGTATAATGTACAATGTATAAAAGCTATAATTTGACAATGAAATAAACTTAATCTGTCATGACGTAAATTTTGTTACAAAATAAATATACAAAGATAATTATAGATATGTGCATGCTAAGGAATTCAAAAAAATAAATTCCTTCTGCTATTATAACTTGTACCTCTGACTTATGACAGAAATATGAAGATGTGCAAGTGGTTGTGTTACACAAGGAGATGGGGAGTGGTTTAGGATTTACCTTGGCAGGTGGAGTGGATCAGAATAAACCAGTCACAGTGAGTATCAATGAATGCTATAATGCTGACTAATAGAAACAAATCCAGGTGATCAAACAAAAGTCTATACAAAAAGTAGCAAATGCATATAAATAAGTGCAAAATGTCCCTGATTGTGTAGCTTTAAGTACACCACAATGCCTGTATGTTTTTGACTTTTTGCAAGTCATTGCTATTTGACTTTAACCTAAATGGCGAGTTTCACTCAAATCTCGTCTCTTAGGTCCACAGAGTGATCCCAGGTGGTGTAGCCGCAAAGGAAGGCTCTATATTCGAGGGTGCTCAGGTGCTGTCGATCAATGGCACTGCCCTGCAGAACTCCGCCCACTGGGAGGCTCTGCATACACTGAGAAAAGCGAGGGGGAAGAGCATGGCGGTGGTTGTTCTTCAGAGCAGTAACAGCAGAAAGGAGGTCACTGAAAGACCAGGAATCACAGGTGAGTGATGGATTGATATCAAAGAGTAGGTGATCTGAAGGGAAACATTTTCTTATACATATGCATGTGGTGGTCATTATGAATGTGAAAGCATCTGGAAATCAATCAACATTGAGGGAAGGTTTTACGTTATTTAATAATAATAATTATTAAGCCTTATCTTGTAGACAAATGAGATAAAAACGTGTAAAAAAGCAGAGTGTCTTGTGGAATCTGATGCTGATATTTTGTGTGTGTATGCCCCCTACAGGCAGCAAAGTCCGTGTTATTCTGAACAAGTCCAGCTCTGATCTTGGCTTCAGTCTGGAAGGAGGGGTGGGATCCAGCTCGGGAGACAAACCTCTAACTGTACAAAAAATATTCCGTGGTAAGACCACTTTTTCCCGAAACAATCCCATTCAACACAATTATTCAAGAAGTCTGTGAAAAGATAAATGTTCATGATCCCACCAATGCAAAAGTAAGGGCATGCTCACCTCACACCTTCTTGCTATTGGCATCCCTTTAGCTTATGCTGAGTCTCATCCCAAGTCCCTAAATAACAATTAAATGTACTACTTGTTTCCAGGTGGGCCAGTCAATGAAGTGTTTCCTGGGGATGAGTTGTTGGAGGTGCAAGGTCAGAGTTTGGTGGGTTTGATGCGTCTTGAGGCTTGGAACCTCATCAAGAAACTGCCCCCTGGTCCAGTGGAGGTCTTACTACACCGTCCTCAGCAGCCACGTTGAAGACCTCTACTTTCCTTCTTGCACCTCAATTCTCAAAGAAATTCAGTCAGAATTTAAACACTGTTTTTCCTATAAGGATTTTTTTCTGTTACAGGTTCTATGAAGTTATATTCTTGCAAATGGTCAGTTCTGCAATTAGGAAGTATCATTCATCATAGTATTTTGAATTTTTTATTTTTTTTCTTCACTGATATTAAATAACTATAAATTAATAATGCCAAAATTAAGGGCATAAAAGCACTGGAGGCCAGGTCACTTATTTTAAATAATGTTTAAGCTCTCACGTTATGTAACTATTAATGTAATATTGCACTATCAGTCTTTATCAGAAGCATTACATATTTTTTTATTTTCTTTAATGCTACTATGTATATGTGTATATGTTGTCTGTACAGCACAAATCCGTCCTAATTAAACTTTTTTTCATATTAAAGACAAAGGAAGCAACTATATTTCCTTCATATGGGATATTTATAGCATTTACATTATTTTTGTCTATTTTTTTTAAATAACAGACAATCTATTAAGAAATTTAAATTTTCAATCTTCATTTTAATGAAAATTAATTGCTTTGCTTACAAAGATCTTCAATACTGCTCTAGCTCACAGGTTCCATCCCTACTGTCCTTTCATGTCTCCTTTAAATAAAGAAAGAAAAGAAAAGAAAAAAAATCTGATAAATCTTTGTATTTTGCTAAATCAGCCCAGATCCTCAACCCTAAGGCTAAAACTATCTTTTTCGAAACCAATCTTTCATTCAAACCAAGCAGAGATCAGTTATTTTACTTATCCTGTAAGAATATACTGTTTCAATTATTGCTTGGTTGAAACAGCAACATTAGTGCCAATGGTAACATTAAACATAATTTTAAACATGGACGGTGGCTTTGGGAAAGAAATTTGGGTGTACAGATATTTGAGCTACATAATTGCACAATTACCTAATTTCTATATGTTATCTAATCTTCCAGTGTCAAAATGATTAGATTATCTGGATGTACAGAAAAGCATGATAAGTGTTTTACAGCAGCGGATCATAGATCACTAATTCTATCTCTTGCTTTCCTCACTTTCTCTTTCTCCTACATGATTATTAATGATTTATTAAGGGGTCGTAGTCTGGATCAGACAAGCTATAATGTGGGTGTTGACTGCTTAATGTGGGATGTTTTTACCCTGCAAGTGTATTTAAAAGAGGGTTTAAAGGTTAGCTGAGCTAATAGACACAGACTATGGTCAGAAGATCATCTTTGAAGAGCGGGACAGCAAGTTTTGCACAAAACCTAAAAGACAACACTAAAAATGAGTCGGTTAAAAAAAATAATTAAGAGGATGAAGGTGAAAAATGAACTGGTGCGACAGATTATGGGAGAGGTCTTAGGCACCTTTGTACTTCTGGTAAGTTTTTGCATATTCACTATTAAACAAACTTTGAGCATAGTTATTGATTTATACAGTTTTTTTTCTCACATATTATTTTTCTATTTTTCAATGCTATTTCATGCTTGTGCACATTATGTTAACTAATGTTATTTTATAATTTAAAGATGTAATATTATATGTAAAAATGAACATTAACCTATCTTAATAAATGTTGTATAAGTACATTGTACTGTAAGTTAACGATAACGAATGCATTAACTAATAAAGCATTCCTTAAAAAACACATCAAAGTTACACAAAACCGATATATTTTTATATTTTGATGGTTGTCTACATGCTGTTTTTGCAACATTTCCTGGATTCTCTGAATATGGGCTATTATTAATATAGAATTTAATCTCTGAATTTATTATTTAGAAATTTAATTTATTAATTGAATTTATTATTTAATACTCTTACAAAAGGAAAGGTTACTGATAAATATTACAGCAATATCAGTGATATGTTCATGCATAAGATGCAAAACATGCAATTTAGAGTGGCTTATGTCAATGTTATCATAAATGTTACACCATAAGATAAGCTTTTACAATGGATAAATCTAATGTTCTGTTAACCTAAAGTTCTGTGAGCATGTGCTTTTGGTTACATGTGCTGACAATGTGTTTGTCAATGCAGATGTTTTTACCTGAAATATCACCATCCATAATATAATAAATAATCCAGTGCAGGGTAAATATTTAGAGTACTACCAGGGCCAGTTCCAACAGAAATATCACATAAAAATGTTACCACATTACTAAATATTACCACAGCTGCAATACAGCTGCAGGTAACTGCACTCATTGCAGACCAAGAGCATGATTGTAATGGTGATATTTTTAATTCAGCAGTTAAAAAAAACAAGAGTTTATTATTAAGCAACTTGTGTTTCTGGCTAAATCTGTCCAGTTAATTTGTATATTTGTCCTCCACCAATAAAATTGGTTCAAAAAAGTCAAAACATCAAGCTTTGCATGCCACCAAGCATTAGTGTAAAATACGTTTATATTCAACTAGATATATAAAAAATAATGTTATTATTTTTTTTCTGCTGTAGCTGTTTGGTTGTGCTGCAGCAGCTCAGGTGAAAACCAGCAGAGAAACTAAGGGGCAGTTTCTGTCTGTTAACATGGCTTTCTCTATAGGCGTCATGTCTGCCATGTACCTCAGCAGGGCAGTATCAGGTAAATTGCTAATAGCTTGGACTGTTTTGGGGCATTTAAGGCAAAATCCTTTGTAATATAAATTTTTATTTTATTTTATTTATTTATTTATTTTATCGACAACACTAACTTCTCTCTTAATATTTCTTCTCCGTTATTTCCCCCTTAGGAGCTCATCTAAACCCAGCTGTGTCTCTGAGTTTCTGTGTCTTGGGAGACCTAGCCTGGATAAAGCTGTTACCCTATTCTCTGGCTCAAATATTTGGGGCTTACCTTGCCTCTGGGCTTGTCTATCTCATCTACCATGGTAAGATAAAAAAAAGAGAGAAATGAGAAATACTTTCTTAAAGATGCATCCTATATTTTTGCATTAATTTCAAATTCTATACTTGGCAGTTTTATGTTAAAAAAAAAAAAAAAAAAAAAAAAAAAAAAAAAGATGATTGATTTCTCAACTCTACACCAGATGCGATTATGGAATTCAGTGGTGGAGTTCTGACCGTATTTGGTCCTAATGAAACAGCCAGTATCTTTGCCACTTACCCAACTGATGTGGTGTCAATGCAGACCAGCTTCCTCGATCAGGTTAGCAAAACTCCATGGCAGATTAGACAAGTGCTCTGTAGTTTATGCAAGCACTGTAGAATTACTACTGATATAATAAAATTGTGTAATCTAAAAAGTGACTCTGCTGTATATTCACTCCCCCCACCTACAATCCCTGACGGTACCGAGACTCGAACCCACAACCTTTGGGTTACAAGTCCAACTCTCTAACCATTAGGCCACCACTCTATCTAAGCAATTGTCTAATATAGATATCAGATCATGCCAAAAATAAAAAGGCAGTCATCTGTCTCCTATCTGTGTGCAGGTGGTCGGCACAGCCATGCTAATGTTGTGCATTCTACCTCTGAATGATAAGAGAAATGCTCCTGCTCCTGAAGCGCTGCTCCCTCCAATTGTAGCAACTGTTGTCCTAGGGATTTCCATGTCAATGTCGGCTAACTGTGGAGCTGCCATAAACCCTGCCCGCGACCTTGGTCCACGACTCTTCACCTTCACAGCAGGCTGGGGCATCGAAGTCTTCACGTACGTAATCAAATCTGTCTACTACATCTATAATGTCAGATTAACAAAGCCTTGTTATCTCTGCATATTTGCCTCCTACCTTTCAACTTGTATCTCCACTGATAAAATTAATTACTGGTTATATCACTTTGCTTAGCTCCGGTGTTCTATTAATGATCTCAGCACTAGTTGCCACATTGGTATTTTCACTGAAGTGTGTAACCAGAGCTTCACTTCTCTCAACACTGTCAGTTTTAAATGCCTTTTTTTTGACCCACACAGGTGTTATGATTACTTCTTCTGGATTCCATTAGTGGCTCCTATGGTGGGGGGTGTGCTGGGGTCCATCATTTATCTGGTCTTCATTCAGTGGCATCTGCCTGAGCCTGAGGATGAATCTGAATCTGAGGAGTTCAACGAACAAACAAAGGTCACGGAGCACAATGACAAAAAGGATGAGTTTTTCTATAAAATGTCTTCACTTTAAAGACATGGGGACCGCTGAATCTAGCTCATGGCATTTCCAGATCCTGTTTCCTCTCTTCTCCACATTATTTCCAGATACATTATTTGTTTTATACTGTAAATAAAAAATGAGAAAAGGCCAAAAAAAAAAAAAAAAACACTGGGGAAAATGTACTCAAGGTGGACTCTTAAATCTTTCACAGAATAGCTAAAGCCTTGATATACCAAATGTTATTTATTATTTCAACTCCTTTTCATCCCTTCTGAAATATTAAACTGGGACTTACTTTCAATCACATGAAGAAAATTTGCCTTTATGTTGTCCATTGTTTCATAGAAGTGAATTAAAAGATTTGTGTATAGTAGGCCTATGTATTGTATATTAGCCATTTTTATTCTAGACCAGTGACAGCTACACACACACACACACACACACACACACACACACACACACACACACACACACATTATATATGCTAGAATTTAGCTCAATTTATTAATTGTAATCTTGGAAAAAATAGAATTTAACCACATCAAACTCTCATATTTGTTTGTTGCCTAGTGCTCTTTCTAGTGTATTTTGCAAGTAAAAGTTGTTTATGTTGCACCACTGTTACAGTTTGCACTTTTGTGGTGTACATTAACAGGTTCACAAACAAAGAGTTTTAAAAACCTGTTTGAAGCCACTGCTGAGCAAACATTTATCTGAACTTTGTGGAATAGTCGGTATATTGATTATATGTACTACTCAGAAGGCCACCTTCCTACCATTTCAAGGAATATCCTCTGTTGTGAGCCATTATTTCACTACACATTAAATGAAAGATCTTGCTATTAAATATAATGTCTATAATAACTGCAACCATACCGCAGGAATGCAATTAATTTATATCTTCTGTCATGAAGAGGTTTCAGTAATATTATTGATCAGGGAGTTTCATCTGAGCAGAGACATTATGAGAAGGTGTATGAGAAAGTTTCCTTAGCGTTTGGGCTCACTGGCTAATTCTGGACAAACTATTCAGGCATTAGCTCACAAGATTTGCAGATTAAATGTGGCCATACTGAAAGATTTTAAAAACTAGCCTACTAATTCACAAAATCTATAGAGGTTAACTCTATAAACTTAAACACTGATAGCACACATACATCATGGAGACTTCTATTTGACGTCTGCATTTACATCTGCAAGACGTATTTTTTAGAGTGTTTGCTAATCTGCAATACGTCTGTTGGACGTTTCCTATCAGATGTCAAATATTAGATGTCTTTAAGATGTATATGATTTAGAATGTATGTAAAACTGACATCTGAAAGACGTCTTTCAGACGTTTGTACACAGTAGATGCTATTGCAGATGTGTGCTATCATCCCAGATGTTTGGGTCAATATCCACAACAACCATAAAAAATATGTCCACGTCTTTATGTTCAGGTCATCATTCCCAAACTTTAGTTTAACAACAACTTTTGATTATACCTGCAAAAAGACGGCAAACGTATAGCGCATGCGCACATGTTGTGAGCACTGAGCAGCAAATTGAGCATAGTATCTCACTTTTTCAGAACAACGGCAGCAGACACAGGAAACACCGAAAGGATGCTGTTGTCTAATTCTTAAAATAATAAATACACTATTTATTTTAGTCTTCATCGCCAATCGTTTTTATTATGTTTCAAACTGTTCAGCCATCCTGCACTAAATGAGCAGAATGATCTGTGTCCAGCAGATGGCGCACTCATCAAACCAAAACAACGAGCACATGGTAAATGTCAGTACTGCCCCCATGCCGCTCTGTGAACAAAGTTGCTGCACGTATCTGCTGCATTCATTTAAAATTGTACGTTAATCTTTTAAAAAACACAGTAAATAAAATTAATATAGATACATTCATAAGCTGTGTTTAACCACACTTACTGGAACAAGCAGAGCAAATTTGGAATCATTTTTTCGCCTTTTATCTAACATTTAAAACATTACTCTTGAGCAGTGCAAGGCTGAAAGTGGGAAACAGCAGATGCAGATGCAAACACCGCCCCTGCACCCCGCCTCCCTCATCCTATTACTGAGCAGCTCCTGGCCTATCGAGTCCGATACACTTTCACCTTTCAAGGATGTTTTGATCGTCTGCATCCGATACATAACCTATGTTGCCTTAAACCCGACGGGATACCTGTAGAGAAGGAAGAAGATCACAGAGATGCCTAAAATCAACATTGCTTAGCCTACAGGAGGAGCTGATAAAGGTACCGGTGGTCTTATATCCGCTCACAATAAAAGCATTAACGTTACCTTTAGTTCAAGACTCTACGTGAGCGTGACTTCTGAGAAAACAGTTAGAAAATACTTTATGTAAATATCACTTTTTTCACTTCTTTTTAAAACTGTTGAAATAGATTAGTGAAACTCCACCACAGCGGCGTCCTGCATATTGTAACCAACCTGCTTAAACAGTTTATTTATTTCGTAACCTTTATTTATCATCTGCAGCCTACCAATAAGCACGCAGCAGTATATAAACAATATGGCCACCGAATGCAATAGACTATTTATTGTTACAGGCTTATTAAAGAACTTACACCAAGTTAAAATAATTTCTAATAAATTTGTGAATGTCGAAGATCAGTTTTTGACAGTCGCATCTCAACTCTGAAATATTTTTGAGCTGCGCATGTCTCAAGACCCCAGATGGTTGTTTTTGTTTTTTTGTTGTTGTTGTTTTTTGTATAATGTTAATTCATAAGTTATGATAAATAGTAATAAGATGTCCATCCTTGTAATACCTTGTAACAGTATGAAGACATATTATCCATTTACTTACTTATTGACGTGGTAACTTTTAATAAGAGCATAAGAGTATTTTAATAAGAACCCATTAGGCTACTTTAATCAACATTATATAGCTAATGCTTAAACGTTTATAACTTACAAGTTAAAAATAGATAAGAGTAAGAAATGGCATGAAAATGTAAGTTTTGTGTTCTATATCGTCTCCACAGGCCTCTCTGATGTACTATCAGAGACCCCTGGTTAAAAACCCTGAATTAAAACCCTAATTATTACTGTTATGTTAAAAAGAATATCAGACTATAACAATGTTTTGTGGTTAGAGATGTGGGTTCAGAATTTTGGTTAGGTATTTTCGTGTCACTTGTAATCTTAATTGAACCAGGGATTTAAGCTAGTTCTTGAAATTCCTTTGAGAGTAAAATTCTGACTGACAGCCAAGAAATGTACTTCATTGTGCGAAACAAGAGCCAACAATGTTATAATTCCCTAGAGAATGAAAGCATATCAACACCATGCAGAGGCATGACCAATATATATATATATATGTAATCTGTAAGAATTATTACTATAATTATGCACTTTAAAGGCCATATCTGTGTGTGTGTGTGTGTGTGTGTGTGTGTGTGTGTGCGTGTATAAGAGACAGCGTGAGAGAGCAGACTCTATATAATCAGTCAGTATCATTATTGTGGTTCTGGTTTGATGGTGATTTCCTGTTTGACCTTTTAAAGGGGTCATATGATGCTGCTAAAAATAACATTATTTTGTGTATTTGGTGTAATGAAATGTGTTTATGTGGTTTAAAGTAAAAAAAAAACACATTATTTTCCACATACTGTACATTATTGTTTCTCCTCTATGCCCCACCTTCTGAAACGCGTTGTTTTTTACAAAGCTCATCGTTCTGAAAAGCAAGGTGTGCTCTGATTGGCCAGCTATCCAGCACATTGTGATTGGCCGAATACCTCAAGCATGTGACGGAAATGTGACGCCCCTTAACATATTGTGATGCCCTGTCCGGCCAGAGTGACGAGACATAAACATTAAAACCCATTATAAACATGATTTCTAGTCGTGTCCTCTTTTTGGAGCCAAACAAAGTAGTTTCGCGTTCTCAACGAAATAGCATCACACTGCGGCCTAGAGTGAGCAGAGGCTTGAGTGAGCAGAGGCGGGCGGCTTGAGAATGGCACGGCAAGCGGATTCTACGAAGGAGCGTACCTTGGGCTTGCGGCAACCACATGTGACAACCCTGGGCTGGACTCCGCTTCGTCCACGATGAAAGTCGATCCGGTGATCCACAGTGCAAAGTTGGTGTATTTCCTCAGCGACCAGCACGGATCAGCACCAGGCATGACGAAGCGAATATCATCCTCTTTTGGAAGGCCAAATAAAGTAGTTTCGCTTACACGATGAAAAACACAGCGTCTTTATGACATGGCGGTGGCAACAACAATACTACAACTAGAATAAAAGGTATGCCTTCTTTCTTTGCGTGAACATCTGGGCGGCGTTATGCAAATCTTCCCACATACTGACGTAGAGATGTGGGGGGCGTGTTAGAACGAGGCATTTTAGGGGGGCATGGACGAGTCTCAACTTTTATAAAGAATATCTCTTTGGATTTGAGACTTTAGTCTTTGCAACTGTACAGATCTTCTTTATTCACCAAGAGCTTGTAACACTCCAAAGAGAAAGGAAAAATTGAAATCGCATCATATGACCCCTTTAAGACCCCGAGTGTAAAAGATGGATAAAGAAATGAGGTAAAACAGATGGGAAGCCAATGAGGGCAGAATAAATATTGAACAATAAACTAGAATAACATGTACAGGAAAAATACATGGGCAATGGAAGTAAAATATGCTGCACATATGCTGATCATAAATTATAGATCATAAAACTCCAAAGCTTACTTGTGCAGTCTTACATGACTGCAAATAAATAACAAAGAGTGTCGTTTTCTCTTGATTCAAATGCAAAAGGCACTTTCTGGTTTGCATTGTGTGATAGACTGTGTGTGGATGCTTGCATGTAAAATATGTGAGAGAATGTGTGCTGCATGACGCTTTTTAGAGATGGTGAGTCAAATGACCTGCTTTACACCACTGCAGTCTGTTGTCAGCGTGAAGATGTGTACTAGATCTGACTGTGTTTATATTCAACATGGTTTTCAAATCTGGGTTATTTAGTGTCAAAAGCAGTCTGTTTACTGAGTCTGTCTTTAAGTAGGTTTGTGTGTGTGTGTGTGTGTGTGTGTGTGTGTGTATGTGTGTGTGTGTGTGTGTCTGTTGTGGGTCATTGATTTTGATCTGGTGGTGTGGAAGCCTCCAGTCAGATACATGATAATAGACTCTAATCATGCCTGACACACGTGCACCAGCTTGACTATCTATGTGAGTGTGTGTGAATAGTCAGAATTATTCCATCTCACCTAAGTTAACTTTTAGTGTTAACTAACTAATGTACTAATGTAACTAATGTAACAGTACTAATGTACTGTGCTTTCTTTGTATCCCTGGATTTTGTCATCTCTGGATTTGTTATTTTTGTGAGAATATTTTTACCTGCTGCAGCAGATATATTTTTTTTCTGTTCTCAACCCAGAGGTGGCCTCCTCCAGCCCAAATCTTCCCACACTCTCGAACAGTCTACTTTGATTGTCTACATAAAATGAAATCTTATCTTTATTGTAGGTATTCAAAGCAACAGGTGATTGTCAATAATCTTCTGAGGGCAGCTCAGAGACCGAAAAATATCTCTCTGATGACTTTGCATGATGACCCTTGCTGGTTAAGGAAATATTAAAGTCAATATTAGAAAGATATAAGTAATTCACTGAGGAGATGGATTGGAGCAGAAGGGCCATTTTGCAAGCCAGTTATGATGACTAAAATTTCCTTCAGGGAAAGTCAGAATGCTCTAATGTGAGATGATGATCATGGACTAAAGCACTGAAATCAAAGCACTGCTGTGTTGTTTGAGAAAAGCTATGTTTCTAAACCAACCTAAAGTAAGTGATATTGAAATTCCAGCTAATACTGATGTTACATTCATGTTATGAATGATATTATATGGTTTTGTAAAAAGATTGGAAATTAAAACTTTCAAAACACTTAGGCCTGGTTTCACAGACAAGGTTTAGACTAAGCCAGGATTAGGCCATAGTTCAATTAGGACATTTAAGTAATTTTTATTAACATGCATTAGAAAAAACATTACCTGTATGCATCTTAAGACAAAACAAAGGCACTGATATATTTCAAGATCAGTCTGTGCAAGTTTCTTTCAGTTAAAACAGCTCAGATTTACACTTTAGTATAGGACTAGGCTTGAGCCTGGTCTGTGAAACCGGGGGATACAGTAATTTAGACATCACAATATTTTAATACAATATGAAACATACATATTGTATTCCTTTTGAAACTTTCATAGAAAATAGTATATACTTTTGAAAACATAAGCATTCTAAATAATAAAGGAAGGAACCCTCCACTGGTCAGATGTAGAGCTCTTAAAGGGTTAAATCACAATTGATCACCACCTTTTTAAGTTAGTTGCCTGTTATTCTAAATCTTAAAATTTGGCACAGTACAGTAAATAAGAAAAACACAGATATCAGTTGATAAATTATATGATGTCAATATATTGAACATTTAAACCAGGCCCCTATATGGAAAATGTTATTGTAGATTATAAAACATTTCATAAATGATGCTGATGTCTACTACTGTATGTCAATGTTGGTTTGATCACTAACTGAATGATTTTTTTAATTATCTATTCATGTGACAGGAAACTGCAGTTTAGCTTTACTTTCAGTTGAGGATGTAGTCATATCTTTTGTACCTTCATGAACTATCTTGCCTTATTTATGGAACCTGTATTTTCGTCTTTTGTTTTATTAATAATACTTCATAAGCAGAGTCACACTAATATAGAAAAGAGCAATTTAGCCTCCTATTCTATAAAATGTCTAAACTATTGAATGCTCTTCTTTCTGCCTCAATATTTCCTTTCTATCAGTCATAAGAGACAGAAACCAGACAGCATGTGGCGTCTTCAGAGAGAAATTTATTGGAAACCAGACCTGCAGACATCAATGTGCTTCTGGAGCAGACCTAACCAGACCACTTTCTATCACTTAGCACTAGCATTTAGTCTTAATAGCAATGATGTTTCCAGTTTGTTTCATAACTAATGTGTATGTGTAACCACTTTAAACAGTCTTATTAATTATCTTACTATTAGCACGATTAAAGAAAAAGAGATGGACAAAAATTTGTCTAAGGTTCACAACAGTCAGGCATCAAGATTACGGCTGCAGGTTCATTAGCAGTGGCTTAGTTTTAGCTGACTGATCTGCATACTGTCGTAGTCAAGGATTAAATATCATTGAATTTCCTGAGTGAGCGTAAACTTGGTATGTCCCCTGTTTTACCCTTGAGATCCTGTTGACAATGTGGTTCTCTCTCTTTCTCGCTGTGTGTGTGTCTGCATGTCGACGTAGATTTTCCCATGGGACAGAGCGGCAAAATTTCAGAGGTGTGGAAATGTTCAGAAAGAGACCTCCCCCAGGTAAACAATTAGCTACTCTTCCTAAACACAGACATACACACACTTTTAAATTTAATTTCCATATTGTGCTCTGAATTTGAAATACACACATTAATTTTAACTATTATGTATCAGCAAAATAATGTTTGTTAATATTCATTTTAGAAATCCCCTCAACATTAAGCTCTACCTTCACTCTCATGGCAACAGTGTTAATATTGACAGCAAATTTTGATTTAGCTTTAGTCATAGTCTTTTTAGTTTAAGTCATATTTTGTACAACATATCTTTGAGTTTTTACAAGGTTTAAAAAAAAAAAAAAAAAAAAAACATACCATTCCTCAGAACATACCCCAGGCTGGTAAAAAAATAAATAAATAAAAAAAACCCTTTTAACATTCCATAACTTAACAAATCTAAAGCTTCTTCAATATCTCAATTTTTAACAAAGTCCAAAAACACCTTCCAGATATCAAAAATGTAGATTTTTTGGTTTCTTTCTTATAACATATGTAAAATCTTCAAGATCCAAACATGTTATTAAGTTTTTTAGCCATACTCCAATGGAAGGGGGTTTTAGTCATATTTTAATCATCTGAATTGTTTTAGTCTTAGTCTAGTTTTAGTTGACTAAATATCATAAGACTTTAGTCAAGTAAATCTACAGTAGATTTAGTCGACTATAATTTAATGGGTTTAGTTATGGTGTAAGGCGTTTATTAAGCATTTCTCTAAAATTTCCAAACTCATATATTCCCGCAGAAAACATCTATTACCCTGTTAATATGAATGATATTAAGGTTTGAACATGCGATATAGACACAGATTTAACTCCACATAACATCTTTATCTCAAAATTCAATAAAATCACTTCTCATAAAGAAACAAGAACATGGCCTTCTTTTCAATACAATACCAATGGTTATAGGGCCTATAATATTCATTCTTTATAATAACTTGCATACAAAATTCTTCATTCTTTCAAGAAGACATTTATTTATATAAATTAAATTTAGATTAATACTTATGAGAGCTACTAAAGTGATCCTGTCAAGAGCAGTGAGTTGATTTCCTCTCTTTCTTTTGTTTTTTCATTAACAATAAGGTGACAGATAGCAATAAGTAAATTAGGCTGTTGCCCCTTTAAAACTGACTGCACAGATTCAGTATACTGGCTATATTCTCCCGACAGTTTACATTCACTTAAGACGTAACCGGGTGTGTTAACATGAAAAGTCTTCAAAACTGACAATTTTAGATCATTTTCGTGTATTTCTCTGTTAAAATGCAAAAAACAGCTCAATTCAGTAGTCGTGATCTGTTTGAGAGGTGCTTTTCTGTGTGCGGGATTGAGTTGTGTGCACTTAGAAAACCGGACCGAATTAAGTGCTCTTTCTTGAAAAGCGTCACGTATTTTAAAATTTATACATATGTCTGCTTTTCTCTTGCTCCCAGATGGTAAAATTTTTTAACGTTTTATGAGCTGTGCAGCAAATGTATGAAAACGTATTATCAGAACGTTAGAGTTGAAATGTGTGCCATATACCCTCCTTTTTACACAGTAAGTTCGTTTTGGATGGATTTCTGTCCAATCGTCCCTCCTTAACCTTTTTGTCTCGTTATTATTTGTTGATGAAAATGTCAATAGATTTTCATAATTTTTTATTTCGATTTCATCTCATTTTTTGTCTGTGAAAAAATTTTGTTGATGAAAATTATGACAAATATTTATCATCAACAAATCTAATTGGTGAATTGGTGGCTAATTCATCAGAATTCTAATTTGTATGTTTTTATATGATCTTAACACCCCACAGACCTGAACCAGGTTAGATGCCATAATGAATTTGACTTGGATGAAAACAAGGCTGTGAGGAATAGACTAACAGTCACTAAAATAACATACATCGTATAAGGTTCTAGATCATGTTTTTTTTTTTTAAGAAATTTTGTCAGTTGGACAGTCGGTATAGTTAAACAACAGTAGTATCCATTGAACACACTCTACTTCTATCCCTCACTGCCTCATTTTCATTCTTGTCAAAAATGTAGTTTGCAACTACTTGACTAAAGTTCTATTGATCGTTCGGTATAGGACCTTCATGCTTTCTTGTCTGTAAAAATTGTACATTTCCATATACAGATCACATTGCACAGATTGATACAAATTCGCCACCAGGTAAACTGTTTTTTTTTTTTTTTTTTTTTTTTATAACATTGGATTGTTTAGCTTAAGGAGTGATGCTTAAGAAAATTATCTTAAAAGATATGCAATATCCTCTTCATGCATCATTAGACCTTAGTCAGGGTAGCTCCATATTTAATTTTTGATGGGGATGAAAACAAGGCAATGAGGGATAGAAGTGCAGTGCGTTCAATGGAGTGTTGTTCAAAAACATACAGATTGCTCAGCTGACAAAACGTCTTTACAAAAATAGAAAAAACAGTTTTGAAAAGAATGAGTCAGCAAAAATGACATGATTTAGGACATTTATACCATTCATGCCATGATAAGTCTATGTTAGTCTGTCCCTCATAGTCTCGTTTTCACTTGCTATAAATTCAATATGAGGTCTAGTCTGACTGAAGCCCGGCTCACATGATGCAGTCAGATATGAAGAAAAAAGTGTGGTTATAATACAAATATTAGCATCCACACTTTTATATATAAAATTGTGTGATTGGGTAGCCATTGGTGCGATATTGTTCCAAAGCTTGGCTCTTGTGAGTTTTCACTGTGGTGCAGTGCAACATCAAAAGTTAAAGATGTACACGTGCGTATATGCTGGAGCATTGTGTTTAACAGTCGGGAGTTTTCCATCCTTGGCACGAGACTCCCTCTCTCTCCACACACTCTGAGATACAAAACAGACATAGCACGTGCAGAGACACCTGACTAGTCCAGATGTCTTCCGCAGTGCCACCCTTTCTCACCCCCTCCTTGCCCTAAAGTAGGAAACTGTCTGTTTATCAGCCATTTTGGCTCTGAAGCTTATGGATATTTCATTGCCAGATGAGTCTATAGTTGCTGGCTCCTAACCTATACATGTTTTACAGCTCTGCAGTCTTAAGTTGCCCTGGCAACCTCCTCAGCCAGCTCCTATTGGCCACATTCTCGACCAATAGAACGCCTTTCTGATTATGTCATATAAAAACAACGTCTAGTTCTAGTGGCGCTGCTCAGTGTTTTGACAGTGTTAATATACCATGTCGTATTCAGCCTGGTCAAAAATTTATATTTTAGTTGAATGTCAATTAATGTTTGCTTATTTATAAGTTTAAAGACATATTCCTTTATTGTACTTAAATATTTAGTCAAGAACAAGCATTTTACATGAATATCTGGAACGCAGAAAGTTACTTCAGTTGAAATGGATGAGCAAAGACAATGGTGTTGTATAATGTAAAATACTCGCGCTGCGTAAAAACATTTGAGAACTAGTTTAGTGAAAGTGTAGTCGAATCACACCGAATGACCTCAACGACTCTGCGGCAAATCAAAATTGAGAGGGAGTGAAGTGTATTTTACCGCCGCGTCTGTAATCGGATGTCTTCCACGCACCGCTCCGTCTTCCGGCGCCGGTCTGCAGCTGCCGCGCGCGCGTTTCTCAGTCTCTCCGCCGCTGTGATGTCTGACTGCTGTGTGCGCAGAGCTGTGTAAATGAAACGACGGTGGGACAACATGACTATCCTGAAAGACATCCCAGAGAAGTGGTTTCCAATCATCCTCCCTCTAAAAAGGAAGAAAGAGGGATTAAGCAACGCAACAAAAATAAGAAAAGGAGCAGGTACCTTTACTTTGCGTCAGCCTACGCATGTGTCATTTGTTTACCACAGCTCAGTCTAGTTGCTAGTTGGTAGTTACTATTATTCTAATATATGTGACATTCATATTAGAATAGAGATCATTTAGACATTCAGATAATAAATGTCAAATTTATTTATTTATTTATTATTTATTTATTTAATGTTTCTTCCTCCTTTAACACTTTCCTTTCCTGTAAATAAACCACTTTGTATTCTTCCATAAGTGTGCTTGCTCATTCATTATTTCACCCTCATGACTGTCTCACAAAATCACATCAATGTCCAGTGTGTCAGTGTTTGTCCCATGACCTTGTGATTATATCCATCATGCTTACCCCAGTCAACATTCACAAATCCACTCATTCAATTAATTGAATTTAATTTTAAATGTAAAACATTCTGTATAATCAAGCTTTAGAAGGTCTTGTTTATAGTGTTATTGAGATGACTGCATAACCTTATTTCTACAGTTTAATGTCTTTTATGATCTGGCACACAATATATCTCACAATATTTATCTACCCAACTTCAAATCACTTCTCATCTGCATTTTTCCCACGCCTCAGTTTATTTCACAGTAGGTAAATGAGTAATCTGTGTGAAGTGCTAATCAACATGCGGTCCGTTTTAAATGTCGTTTATGTAATGAACACAGCCTACAACATTTTCACTGTCATGTTTTGTTGTTGCAAAACAGTCTATTTTTCACTAAAGGGAGCAGGTGTTGGTGAAATTAAGTAACTGGATACTGTTCTGGTTTGTAAAGGAATTGAGCTGGACCTCTCAGATTCTGTAAAGCCAGACTGCAAATGATCAAGAATTGCTGTTTAATTGGGGATCAACTTTATGTGTTTTTTTTTTTTTTTTAGGTCTGGGGGATTTTTATACTCAGTGGCCTCAATATATGTGTAGCCATTTCAGTTTATTAAGTGGAGTCATTTGTGCTACATTTTTGAGATTTTTTTTTACCTGTACAAAAGGCTGGAAATGATTGTGAGATTACTGTTTTTACATCTTCATCTTTCATATTTATGTCTCACTTTCCTTATGACAAGGTAATTTAAGATGTCTGTAACATATCACAGTGTCTGTCACAGCATAGATGCTCTCATTATCAGTCACTATACAGATAGCACCATCTAAAAATGCCCAGAATGACTCAGGCTACAGAGGTGGCTGGCTGCCATGTGTAGAGGTATCCAAGTTTCATTTCAAATCAAGAAGAGTCCCACAAAAATCACCTCTGCTGTCTTATTTGTACTTGCTGTCAACCTTAAAACATTTCAAATGTGATTAGACATGAAGTATGGGTCCTGACCTTCAGTCGATCTTTAAAGGCCTGGAAATATCTGTGCATATGCCACAGAAAGAAATTCAGTGTCGTAGTGGCCTTTTAAACTTAGGTAGGAACAGTTATTGTCTTAGTAACTCCAGTTATAATTGATTTCTGATTTTTTTTTTATATTTATTATAATGAACAATATCCTGTAGAATTGAGGGTTTAAATATTCAAAAGTTTTATTTATTTATTTTATATGTGCAGTTTCCCAAGTGCTTTTTGTGGTTACAATCTCTCTCTCTCTCTCTCTCTCTCTCTCTCTCTCTCTCTCTCTCTCTCTCTCACACACACACACACACACACACACACACTAAAATCTAAAATAGCCTTTATGAAACATGTTTTTGCTTATTTTTGTCGCACTGAATGCATGATTTCTGTTAGAGTGAAATGTTCTGAGATGCAGTCAGTGGGTGTTAAGCCTGTCCTTATGTGAACCCCAGTAATTCCTTTACTCAGAGAGTCCAGCTAAGAAAAGAAGAAATACTGATGGTGAGAGATGGAGAGTGTTTTCCGATATGGATAGATGAGTCAGCCAGATGGGCATATGAAGGCACTTGGCAAAAAGAAGAAGGGATGGAGAAATGGGAGCATGACTGCAAGAGGAGGGAGAGCAAAAGCAAGCAAATGTTGCACAGAGACTGGAATGAAATGAAGGGTCATGTGGAGGTCATGCGCTTTTTTTATCAAATAAATAAATGCTTCATGATGCTCAGCATATGTTTTGGCATTATAGCATAGTACACGTTCTCTGAACATATTTTTCTGGAGAATGTGAGAGAAGTAAAATTTTAAAGCAGTAAATTAAGAGAATAACTCTTTAAGCAAATGCAAGCGTTTACATGAATACATTAGTGAGTATTTGGCCTCTGTTAAGGATGGAATCATGCATTTGGCTCGTGTTCTGGCTGTTCCTCTGCTGTGTGTGCAAAAAGGTTTGAGTACAGTAGCAATTAGCTCACCCACTAAGAGGCTAATTTGAGCCTGTGGCTTGTCTCTTTTAGACATTAAATGGGACAAATGGTTTGAAATAGTGGAGACAACAGAAACTTCAGTGGTGCTTTAGTGTTGCTTTGACACTTTGATTAAATGTGCACTATTTTTGAGACCTGACTGAAAGATTCCCTTTGATAGCAATTGTTTGTGTTTTTTCAAAAGGCAAAGTTGGTGTTAACTTGAGAAGAATCTATATTATTTGAAGTTATTTGAACTTTTGTTTCTCTCACATCATGGTTTGCTCTCATTTTACTTTCTTCAGACTTCAAGGTCAATGAAAAAAGCAAGTGTCCAAGATAAAGAAAAAACTTTAAAAGGTTGTTTTATAGCATATGCAAGTTTCTTTATGCTCTTTGTTTTCCTGTTAGATTCATATGATTTGAAAAACCATTTATATAATTTTAAAGAAAAAAAAATGTGGTAAAACCATAAATATATGTGAGTATCTCATTTTAATCATTTAAAAAAAAAGTTTTTTTTTCCAATTTAGAAAATTTAATTATTATTTAAAAATTATTAATTATTATACCATCATGTTTTTAAGTGGTTGTATCACGTAATATTTAACTAACCTTTCCTTCTCAAAAAATTATATTCTCAAATATCTGATACAGAAGACTTGGGTAATGGCTGCTGGAAATTCAGATTTGCCATCTCCAGAATAAAACAAAAATATTAATATTAAAATAAAAATCAATTCTTTTAAATTAGAATAATATTTCACAGTATTAGATATTTTACTGTATTTTTCATCCAATAAATGCAGCCTTGGTGAGCATAGGCTTAGGCCTATGCCAGAATACTATAATAGAAGAAATGTATTCAATGTGTATTTAATGTATTTTTGAATAAATGAATAATATATCCAGGTAAAAAATGAACATCATGTCAATCACAACAAAGCTTCACGTGACTTTCAGATAAGTCTATGCACCACTAGCTTACACAGACATATGCATTGCAGCACTGCACATGCATAACTTTGCTGGTCTGTTTGAATTTGCACAGATTTGTGAGCTAGCGTAGCGGATGTCCTTGGCAGTAGTGCTGAATCACAACAATAACCACTCCTTCTCTGTCAACGGCTGTTTTTTTTTTTTTTTTTTGAGAAACGTCACACAAGCAACGTTTCACTGCAGCTCTCGCTTGTCCTTGGCTGTATTGTTAAAAGTGCTTAATGGCCCAGTTTGCTGAGGTGCTCTCTTGATGGAACCAGACCCTCCAACGGCCAATGCCATTATGTCATTGGCAGCCAAGAGGCAGGTAATGCATGCTCAGACTCTGGGAGCAGCAGTGTGGTTTTCCATCAGGACTGATAACAGAGAGGCAGAGAGTACAACAGATAGCCACAAGCAAAGGTAAAGACGTGACCTTGAGGAAGAGATTAGAAGATGAAAGAGTATAGGATGAGTGATGGGACAGGAAGGAGATAGCACAAGGATAGCTGAGAGGACCGATACAGATTTTAGCTTTTCAAAATACAATAAAGGAAGTTAGTTAATTAAGTGAGTTAAATGTGTGTTAAATAAAGTCCAAGTCAGTCTTCATGGTTATTCATGTTTGTATGATACTACCACAGATAACTTTCTGATGTACAGTATATGAAGGACATCAAAATGCTATATTTTTAGAATTATGATCTTGAAAAAGACGTTTTTACTGTTTATTTCATGGAGTATGCAGCTTGTACTGTAGTGTGACCCATGTCAACAATGACAAAAGTTGCTTCAGGACCAACACTAACCCAGCAGCATCGAGTTCAAGGACTGAACCTCAAACTCATATAAAATATGAGTAACTACAGAATCACTTGATATCAGGTTACACTCCCTGATAAATCTGAAAATATTCCAAACGTATCCCATTTCATAAAAAAAAAAAAAAAAAAAAAAACCCTATTTAGAGAAATACAGGTTTCATTTATTAGGCCTATCATTGGAACACAATGTCTATTCAAACCAAGAATACAGAATAAAAAAGATAACTGTATTGATAACTATATTAGCTTCACACCAATGCACAGTAATGTTCTGTTTATCTTACATCTGCAGCTTTAAATGCTTGGACTTTATAAAGTTGGATTTCGATTGCATCTCAATGTTTTTATCATTCAGCAGCTGAAGAAATAGTTTGAAAGTGATTCCCATTCCTCTCTCATTATCATTTTAGTTGTGTTATTACTTTCCTATTCTCATAGAATTAGAATGATTATTAAAACTTCTATTAAAGTCATTCTAATACTTTGTGTGAACAGCCTATAACCTGGTGCATCATTGACCCAAATGACCCTAGGAATGGTACCTAAGAATAGTTAACCCAAAAAATTCTGTCATCATTTACTCACTCTTGTGTCATTCCAAACCTGCGTAATTTGATTTTCTCTTTTTCACAAAAGAAGATTTTGAACAACGTTGAGGTCCAAACAACATTGGACCAAAAAAAACAGACATTTTTTCAATATACCTTCATTTGTGTTCTGCAGAAGAAAGAAAGACAAACTGGTTTGGAATGACATGAGAATGAGAAAATGCTGACAGAATTTTCTCTGTCTTTAAAAGCACATATTAGTACCCTGACCTACTTATCTTCATACAGTTAAGAATACAAAGGTGTACTTTTAAGGGTACTGCCCCAGTAACAGGATAAATGTTCTTATACTGGTGGTGTACACATGGTTTTTTTTTGTTTTTTTTTGGCAGCTTAAAGTGCTTACTTCAGTGTGTTACTGTGTGTTGACTATGTGGGCAGTGCATTTAAATTGGCCATTAGAGCAGCGGAATATGAGAGAGCCAAGCTGTCTTAACACAGGAAACCACAGGCAGAGAGAGTCTCGGTGACTGAGCAGAGGACCAGAGCAGGTGTAAAGGGCGCATGCAGGAGGAAACAGACTACAGACTGGCTATATCTGTTCGCGTGCATGGGTTTATGGGTTTGACCTTTTGATGCCCATGTAAATGGTGCAGATGCAGCTCTTGGCCATTCATCAGACCTCTTTCTCTTACTCCTGAGCAGGGAGTAATGAGGTCAGTCTTTTTATTTTCGTACAAGATTCTCATCAATATTATAGCAGCACAGAGTGAAACCAGACTAACCAAATGCTTCATTTTATCTTTATCTGTATAATATGCATCTTGCAAACTACCACAGTGATAGGTTATGTTGAGGGTGAGGAAGAGTCATTTTTTTCTTCAGAGGAGAGATCTGATTGGGATGTTTTGCTCAACAGTTCCTTGGTCCATCAGTACTAGCCAACAAATTCTAGAGTGTTTGGAAATTCATGCTGGTCTAAGATCTTTTCAGCAGGGTAGAGCAGAGGAACGTGTCTCCTCCAAAAAGATGCTGCGAGTCACCCATGGATAATATGATGCGCTACACACACACACACACACACTCAGGCTGTCACATGGAGTGGCCATTACCCAGCATAAAAAAACTGCAGCTGTGAGCACAGGATGTGAGAGATGTATAGCAAAGTGAATCCGACAATTTCTGTCAAAAGATGAGAGAACCAAAAGAAAAGGCTTTTCTCAGATACAACCTGGTGTGTTTATTTACTACTTTGTGTGTTTTTGTATTTTATTTGTCAGTCTGGCTGAAACGCTGTGGTGTTAAGAGCTTTGTATGAACTTTTGAAACCGTGAGTCTCATTTTCAACAGAAGTGAAAACAGCAAGTTTATGACTATGTGCTAACCGCAGCAATTTTGTCACAGTCCCGTTTTCAGTCTCATAATGCAGAAATTAATCTGTCACACTACAATTAGCCACGACTTCCTTATTCTTTGTTATGTTGAGCTTGCCTTAGCAACCACAGATCTATCTCACTTGATTAAAGCTGGTGTCTAGCATTGACATGACCCTCTGACGCATGATATATGTGTGTGTGTGTGTGTGTGTGTGTGTGTGTGTGTGTGTGTGTGTGTGTGTGTGTGTGTGTGTGCGTGTGTGTGAACATATTAAAGGCCCACGTTGTGCGTTTTCTATTTCCCTTTCAGTAGTGTTTAAGCATTTCAGAAGCTTCAGATGAGAGAAAAATCAAGTTGTTTTGACCCAGCTAACAAATTTATGTTTATATATTTATATAATAATGTTAATTAAATAATAATGTTTTCCAAATATTCTTTTTTGGTTGTGGGAACAGCAATTTTGAGAAGTTCTTAAAACATGAAACTTAATGTTAGTATAATGTTATTTTTAGGTTAGTATAATGTTCATGCAACGTTCTTTTAACAAATTTTTTTAACAACTTAACATTCTAGGAATCATTGATTTGTAACATTCCAAGAAAATAAAAATGTCCAGTTTCCTTGATGATATTAGAGTATTATAGCGTGTGGGACAGTACCATAAAAGGGTAGTTCTTTATATTTATATTTATATTTAAATGTATACTCTGGAGCACAAAAAATATATTTTGAGATTTTTTTTAATCATACACTCAAAGGGATACTCCACACCAAAATGAAAATTTTGTCATTAATGACTTACCCCCATGTCGTTCCAAACCCGTAAAAGCTCAGTTCATCATCGGAACACAATTTAAGATATTTTGGATGAAAACCGGGAGGCCTGTGACTGTCCCATAGACTGGCAAGTAAATAACAGTGTCAAAGTCATCGTCAGAATACTCCATCTGCCATCAGATCCGCAATCTGGGTTATATGAAGCGATGGGAACACTTTTTGTAAGCGAAGAAAACAAAAATAACGACTTTATTCAATAATTCCTTTGTCATCAGTCTCCTCTCTGTCTCTGCATATCTCCGTATGCTGTGTATGCTCTTCTGTGTCATCCGCGCCACAAGGATGCACTGTTTTCTTTCAAATCAAAGCTAAATACACATAGAAACAGTGCATCCTTGTGGCGCGGATGATACAGAAGAACATACACAGCATTTTATGGACCTTGACACTGTTATTTACTTGGCAATCTGGGACAGTCACAGGCCTCCCGGTCTTCATCCAAAATATCTTAAATTGTGTTCCGAAGACGAACGGAGCTTTTACGGGTTTGGAACAACATGGGGGTAATTGATTGATGACAAAATGTTCATTTTAGGGTGGAGCATCCCTTTAAAGTCAATGGACACCAAAACATTTAGTAAGTCAGAGTGGTTTAGAATGACATTATGGTGCGTAAACAATTACTAAATTTTTGTTCTTGGGTGAACATTACTTAACAGCAAATCACGTGGTTGAAACAGAGAAAACATTTCCAGACATTAATAACTGGAAAAAAAAATTAAGACTAGTTTGTAATGGTCTATCACTGGCATCAACATTGTTTTTTATAGTTTATGTATTTCAGGCAATTTTTACATCTCGGTGTTTGTTTTCTTCACAGAGGAGGAAAGGAGAGTCCGAGCCAACGATAGAGATTACAATGAGAAGTTCCAGTATGCTGTAAGTCGCACATACAGCCTATACATCACAAATATACTATAGATTAAGTGTACAGTTTTCTTCTGCATCTCCTTCACCTCTCCCCATCATCTCTTTCACTGTCCACAGAGCAACTGCATCATGACCTCAAAGTACAACATCATTACCTTCCTTGCAGTCAACCTGTTTGAGCAGTTCCAGGAAGTTGCCAATACCTACTTCCTGTTTCTCCTCATACTGCAGGTATATGAATGAATGAACTGTGACTTTAAATGCTTATTACAAGTGTAGAGAAAAAAAGTAATTTATTTTGGAAAGGTCAATTCATGGGTATGACCATGGCAATATTCCTCCATTACTAAAGCCTACAGTTAGCAAGCACATGGATGCTTATAAAAATGTTCGCACTAATTACACTAGTAACACTAGTAGGTGAATTAGTGAGTGCTATAAAAATGCTTTAAAAAGTAATTGTGTGTACGTTTTTGTCTCAGTTGATTCCACAGATTTCCTCATTATCCTGGTTCACCACCATTGTGCCTTTAGTGCTGGTGCTGAGCATCACTGCAGTCAAAGATGCCACCGATGACTATGTGAGTCTCTGGCACACACATATAGCTTACTTTAACTGCCAAGCCCCCCTTCACACAGAAATATGGTAACACTCATGCCAGTCACCTAACACACCACAACTACCACACGAAAAAGCCTTCAGGCACACACATTTCACACACATCTCTGTTTCTCTCACAGTTTCGTCACAAGAGTGACAACCAGGTGAATAACCGTCAGTCTCAGGTACTCATCGGTGGCATGTGAGTCTCATGTTAATATACACACTTCATTTTACATTGTGTTCACAAGAAAATATAAATGTTGTTGTCACAAAGCATTGATGGGTATCCTATACTTTTTTTTTCACTTTCTCAGTCTTCAGAAGGAGAAATGGATGAATGTCAGAGTGGGTGACATCATCAAACTGGAGAACAATCAGTTTGTGGCAGTGAGTGTTCCTCTATAGTCCTTAATGACATTAATGAATGAATTAAACTTGGTTTAATAAAATAAAAAGACACTTTACTAGCTCAGCAGTCTCAGACATTACTTGCAGTAATTCAGGGTCATGTACGCATCAATGTCTGATGCATTTGCTCTCGAATACTGCACTGTGATATTGATCCAGTAGCCAAGGTCTAATTCGCTGATTATGCCTTTGGTTATGTAACCCTGTCTCAAGGATGCAGTTTAGGTGTCTTGTTAATATGCTAAATGCAGTTTTGGTCTCACTGTATATCAGTGTTATTTTAAGATTACATAGATAATATTATAGTTTTTAAGTGATATTTTTGAATAGCTTTCCTTTGTGTACTACTTAAATTAATTCTATTTTTCTGTAATTTAGTCATGTGCTTTCATAATTTATTAATTTTAGTTTTTTAAAAATGTTACTTTTTAGATTTTTTTTTATTTCAAATGTAGTTTTCATTTATTTTATTTCAAATTAGTAATCTTAGTGTGTCCAAATGCAGCTTTAGAAATGCTGCATTTGGAATAAGTTTTCACCTTATATTTATATTTTATATTGTTTCAGCTTATTTTAATTAACAAAAACATTTGAATAGTTTCAGCTAATAATAGCACTGCTGTATACTGTATATGTGTTACAGGCTGACCTGCTCCTGTTGTCCAGCAGTGAACCACATGGCCTCTGCTACATTGAAACTGCAGAACTAGATGGGTATGACTGTGTTTATTTCTTGAATTTGTGTATAACATGATTTCATGCTTCCAGTGCAGCTCAGTAAAAAGTCGATGATTTTTTCTGCCACAGCGAGACGAACATGAAGGTGCGTCAGTCTCTGTCTGTTACCTCAGAGCTGGGAGATCCTAATAACCTGGCCCAGTTTGATGGTATGTGATTTGGTATTGAACACGCTCCAAGTAGATGCGAAAGTTAGCCAGAGTGGAAATGAAAAAGTGAACTAGTAAGAAAAAGAAACAGCTGAGCAATCTTGTGAACTGATAAATGAGGGAACATGTTTGCGTGCAGTATGTTTCAGATTTGCAGAAGTTTATGGAACAAAAATAGAAAGGCAATAAAAGGAATTGCATATTTTCATTGGTGGTATTCCTGTGTGAGTTGCACTCACTGATAACCACTGTTTATTTACATATTTTAGCACAGATTCACTAAAGTAATTATGCAAAGTAGGTAACAGTACAAACTCATCCAAAAGAAATCTGTGCAAAATAGCTTAAAAGTAAAATAAATAATTTTTTTTTAAATAATGACTTTATTTAAGTATGCATGATGAAGTGCTTTACCAGCGCAGATAATGTCAGGATCAATTTGATTATGGGCTGAATAGATGCGCTAAAAATGCAAAAGTGCAACAACTGTTTGACCCCACGATGAGTTAGGTTACTGGAGGAAGCGAAAACAAAAGATACAGTGAGTCAAAGTGTGCGGAAAGTAAATTATGTGGTGGCCAGTTTCTCAGCAACATTTCTTTAACACCCAACACAATATACTGCCACACACACACACACACACACACACACCATCAAACCTGTGTCAGCACAGACCACCCACGCTTCCTGTTTTTAAAGAACAACAATAAATTCCAAAGCTTATAGGTTGTACTGAAACCCAGGATGCTGAACAGTTGGTCATAACACATATTATATAAAATAATACTGTTTTGATATTTCACACATGCTATTTGTATGTTCAGGAGAAGTGGTGTGTGAGCCTCCCAACAACAAGCTTGACCGTTTCTGTGGGACTCTGTATTGGAAAGACTGCAAATACCCCCTCAGCAACCAGAACATGCTGCTTCGCGGCTGCGTACTGCGCAACACAGAGAGCTGCTATGGCCTTGTTATTTTCGCAGGTTGGTGTATGTGTTTATGTGAATATGAGTGTGCGTGTGTGATTAGTTTTCATTTTAACCGGTCATGGTGCACCTCAGGTCCTGACACCAAACTGATGCAGAACAGCGGACGGACTAAGTTCAAGCGCACCAGTATAGACAGACTGATGAATACACTGGTGCTGTGGGTGAGAAACACACTCACTTACAAACCTCTGCTGAATTTCTGAAGATATCAGTACCGAAATATATAAACAGCATACACTCTGCAAGTTAATGTTTGTAATTTGCCCCTCCTCAGATTTTTGGGTTCCTGGTGTGTATGGGAGTGATCTTGGCCATAGGAAATGCAGTTTGGGAAAAAGAAGTGGGTGCTCTGTTCCAGAGCTTTCTTCCTTGGGACCCTCCAGTGGACAACTTCCTGTTCTCTGCCTTCCTGTCTTTCTGGTCCTATGTCATCATCCTCAACACAGTCGTACCCATCTCCCTCTATGTCAGGTGAGCGAGAGCAAGATGTGGAGGGAGAAATGTCGTAATGGAGGGGAAATGATGAATTATCCAGTGGGAACTGTTCAGGTGGCACTTAAATGTGGTCAAATAAAAAAAATATGGTAAATGGTCTGAAGGAGTAACATTTTTTGAACATAAATCTACAATTCATATGAGCGGTTTTATGTCCTATTTATTTTATATGAGGTTTGTCAACTATTCCAATTATCCAAATTTTTTACATTTTAAAGTTTTAATTTTTAGGGATAAACAATGCTAAACATTACATTTTAAGTTACATTTTCCCTACAATTATTTAAATATCAGTTTAACTGTTTATTTTAAAATTGTTTTGTTGTTATATCAGGGTTATTATCAATATCTTAAACTATTAAAAACACTTTTGTTAACTGAAATATAAATCTAAATATTAAATGAAAAACTGAAAATAGATGAAATTTTTCATTGGCAAAAAACAAAAAAAATTTAAAAATAAAAAAAACAAAAACTAAAAAAAAAGTAAACTTAAACTAAAACTTACCTAAAACTGATCTGAAATAAACGCAGTAAATTAAATCTGAATAATAAAAAAAAACAAAATACAAAATGAAAAAAGAATAAAATTACACAAAATTAATTAAATTACAAATATTTTTTATAAAAACATTGCATGATTTTAGTTGCTGGATGCTGTTTTTATTTGCTGTATACTAGAAGGTCAAGACCTTAGTGTCAGGCCAAAATCTGAATCTTAAGGGGGTTGCAAACATTTGATATGTTTAGGACTAGCTAGTTTTCATGTTCAGTTATTTTTATGTCAGATACTAGTTTATCTATTGCTCCATTCCTTTTTAAATAGTCTGGAGACACCAAAGTCTATCATATTCATGAAAATTCCAATTAAAATCTACTTCTCTTCTTTGATTTAGATGCTTTTTTTGGACGCACTAGCTTAAGTTCATTTTATGCTTAATGCATCCTTTATGCATTGTGCTGTTTATTTTATTTTTATTTATTTTGTTGTTTTCATGTTTCCTCAGACTTTCCCTAACAGGTAAGAGATAGACCCCATAGACTCCCCTTTTCTCTCTCTCTGACATAACAACAGCCTCCTGTATAACACCACTAAAATCCTGACCAAATCTTTCTGAACCAGCCCTCTGAATGAGCTCTAACTCTGCCGTGTGGTCCAGTGAATGTAACCCACCTCTGACTGGTACAGACTCTTACAGAAAGAACTGCAGCATGGCACTGAGCAGCACCATGGCACAGCAAGCACATACCCAAAATCTGTTTTTGCAGTTTTATGACAGATTTGTGAAGTCTCTATGAATTAAATCTTGCTTTTAATGGTCTGGTAGACTGTTGTCCCATTGTCTGTCTCAGCTGCATACTAAATAACCTATGTCTTTAGAACAGGAAAACTGTGTGTATTTTTGTGTGTTTTGTTGTGAGTTTGCCATGTGGTCAGAGATCTGCTGGCAAATTGAGTGTTTCTACTGAAAAGCAGGTCACATTTGCATTGTGATAACCCTCCGTCTGTTTCTCTTTCCATCGGTCTGAATCTCTTAGTGTGGAGGTGATTCGTCTGGGTCACAGTTATTTCATTAATTGGGACCGGCGGATGTTCTGCAGTCATAGTAACACAGCAGCGGAGGCCCGGACCACCACGCTAAATGAAGAGCTGGGACAGGTGGAGTACATCTTCAGTGACAAGACAGGAACACTCACCCAGAACATCATGACCTTCAACAAGTGCTCCATCAACGGTCACACATATGGTGAGGAGCAACATATGGCAGTTATACTCATGGTATAATGTGCAATCAGATGGCCATTATCATATATACTGTATCAGTTTGGCATCATGTTGATGTGGTTTATGTGGTAATAATGACCAGCTGACTGTACATTACTTTATTTATTACACAGCTGCTTACCAATCAAGTAAATATGTATGTATATATAGAGAGAGAGAGAGAGAAAAAGAGAGAGAGAGAGAGCAAATAAACAGATAAAACACATCGTTGATTTATAATATAAAATTATCAACTGTTCACTTGAATTAGATACAAAATATAGCCAGAAACATTTAAAATCTTTATTATTATTATTATTATTATTATTATTATTATATTATCATTGTTATTATTATTATTTATTTATTTATTTTTGAACAAATGGCCATTGAAAGCTTAACTTTCATTTGATCAAATGTTAATCATTAAGAGGTCAAACAAACCATAAATAAGATATTTTATTTGTACATTATTAGATAACACAAATTTTAATATTAATATTTATAATAATACATATTCCTATTGGAATATATATATATATAATTTTGAACAAGTAGTCACTTAAAACTTAATATTCAAAAATGTCCAAACAAAAATTTAATGTTTCTTTTCTACTCTTTATTTATTTATTTATTTTAATGATTTAAATTACATTTAAATAAACAATAAAAAAGTAAATAGGTAATAATAATAGTATTTATAATAATAAAATCATTTAATTATTGAAAATAAAAATAAATAAAATAAATAATAATGGATGAAATAATCAAATAAAAAAATAAATAAAATGCCTAGATGGTTTAGCAGGATTGCAGATTTATAACAATTTGGTGTCTATTTTAAAATATAATTTTTGTGATTATTGTATATTTTATAGTTATCAACATTTAAATAAACATACATTAGATAGATAGATAGATAGATAGATAGATAGATAGATAGATAGATAGATAGATAGATAGATAGATAGATAGATAGATAGACTTATAAATATGTTGTATTGGGTTTTTTCTTACAGATCTCAATTCATTCTGTCTCTTGTTTCACAGGTGAGGTGATGAACATTCTGGGAGCTCAGCAGAAGGTCAGTGCATCCAAGATTCACTCTCTGGAATTAAAGAATTTGTTATTTTTAAAATATTGTTGCTCAGAAATATCTTAGATAATCTGTTATCCTCAGAGGGTCCAGGCCCTGGACTTCAGTGCGTGGAACCCCTTAGCAGCCCGGGACTTCTGTTTCTACGACCAGTTTCTGTTAGACGCAGTGATGGAGGGAGAACCAGCAGTGCATGAATTCTTCCGGGTCTTATCTCTCTGCCACACAGTCATGAGCGAGGAGAAGAGCGAGGGTAAGGATCTGGAACAGTCTTTGAGGATCGATTATCTGCCTTACTCAGAGAGCCATTTCATCCGATGGAAGGGTTTAAATAAGGTTTACTTAAGGAAGCTGTTGACTTTAATATTGTTAGAAGGAAATGATATAGTAGTTCTGGATTGTAATGTGATTATTTTATCTTATTATCTGTCCTTTTTCTTGTTGTCCTCCTTGCTTATTGTCTCTGTCTTTCACTTCCTAGGAGAGCTTCTGTATAAGGCTCAGTCTCCAGATGAGGGGGCGTTAGTAACAGCTGCACGCAACTTTGGCTTTGTGTTTCGCTCTCGCACACCTGGCACAGTCACCACACAAGAGCTCGGCAAAGCCGTCACATACACACTCCTCGCCATCCTGGACTTCAATAACATCCGCAAAAGAATGTCTGTCATAGGTAACACAAGCACACACTCTCAGTTCTGCAACTTTGTGAAAAGCTCAATATGCAATATGTCACAAAAATGAAAACTCCTCCACATGAAATCATTTAAAAAAGTAAAGTTTTGTCAGATTGATTTACTTTTGAGCCCTAACTGTGGCTAGGTACATACACACACACTTTGTTGTGTGGTTAAGTGTGGCAAACTCCAGAGTGTACAGTTTTTAAACATTATTTTGGCTGTAATGGCAGATGGTTTAGCACTGTGAGAAAGAGAAAGAGCCAGTAAAATTCCCTTAGGACTGAGGAATCTAGATACAGCATAAATACTGCCCTGCCAAGCATCATAAATAAGTGGAACATTAGCGCTAAATTCAATATAGAAAGTGTTGTTTGTGTCATATACACTCTCATAATGCTGAATTATGGCCCTTATGTTTGGGTAAGTGGTGCTTACATTGCAGCAGCCATTTCATTTTTGTTGCATATTGTCATTTATGTACAATTGATCTGTTTACATGAAAAAAGTGAGAGATTTATTGAGTGCACTGCAGATTTTTCTCTTAATAAGTTTTAAGCATTTTTTCTCCACAACAATATCCAAAATATCTTAAAAATATGATAATTTGTTTTGTGATTTATAAAATGAATCATATACCTAAATCATATACATATACAGTTCATTGCCAAATGGGTAAGAAATATGCTTAATTCAAGATACATTATCTGGAAAGAAATCCGATAATGTTAGGACTATGAGATAATGGGAGCTATAATAAGAAAAGAGCTACTCCCATCACTGCAGATGCACAAGATGTAATTTAATGTGTGTGTGTGTGTGTGTGTGTGTGTGTGTGTGTGTCTCAGTGAGGAATCCAGAGGGCCGTATTCGTCTGTACTGTAAGGGCGCAGACACTGTGCTTTTTGAGAGGCTTCACTCTTGCAACCATGAACTAATGAATGTCACTTCAGACCACCTCAACGTGAGTGTCTGGTTTTTGGGGTTTGTTTATTGTGTTTACTGTTAGCCTAGCACTGTTTGTGTGAAGTTCTAAATTACCCCACAGGCTGCTGCTATCTTTATAAGACAAACAACAGAGCCCTCTAGTGGATGTTTTAGAAATTAAGCTCTATTAATTTTTTTACAAAATTTGAATTAACTTAACATTATATGGGATTTTTGTTGTGATATAGTTATTTTTTAGGAATTAAATGAACATTTATAATAGTAAAATATGAATAAATGTATATGTAAATAAAACGCAGTTGCAAGAGGACAGGGTTGCAAAATTAGTCAAATTTAAGATATCACTATATAGGGGAAAATATATCACTACTTAGGGAAACGGTTTGGGAACAAAACATTTGTAGTATGAAAAATTCATACTTTGCATGAATTTAAAGAAAAGTATTTATTTAATCTTTTTTTTGTTTTGTTTTTTGATAACAAGTGAATGATTTCTGTTTTTGTAATACTGAAAGCAGTGCTTGTATAATATTATTTTAATTATAAATAGACTATAGTTTCTGATAATTATTACTGGTATATTATTATTTATAATAGTTTTACTACAGTGAATTTGGGGTCAGTACGATATTTTTTAAAAGAAATGAATACTTGGTAACACTTTATTTTAAGGTGTCCTTGTTACACATTACATGTACTTACTATTATAATAATACTTGATTATGCATAATTACTTGCAAGTAACCCTAATCATAAATAATAAGTGCATGTAGTTAATGAATATTACTCAGTACTTAAATGTATAATTACAAGGACACTTTAAAATAAAGTGTAACCGAGTACTTTTATTAAGCAAGGATGCACTGATGTGACATGAAAATGTGACAAGAAAGAATTTTACATTGTTAAAAAAAATGCATTTAAAATAATTGCTGTTCTTTCTGTTCATCAAAGAATCCTGAAAGAAATGTATCATAGATTCCACAAAAATATAACACTTTATTATAACTTTCATTAATAAATCATTGGCAAACCTAACATAATGCTTAAAAGATTATTAGTTATTATATATTCAGAGAGCCAGAAACATGAGATAATATGCTTGTTAATGTTTACTAATAAACTTACTTAACAAGCACATTATCTCATATTTCTAGATATGTAAATATATATTAACTAATGATCTGTTAAGGATTATAATGTTAGTTAATGATTTATTAATTAAGGTTATTATGAAGTGTTGAAAATATGGTCAAATAGGAAATAATTATTATAAATTGTAATAATACTTCACACTATTATGATTTTACAGTTTATTTTTTTCTTGAGAAACCATGATAGTCTTTGAAAAGCGATATCATGATGAGCTGATGTTGACGTGTATGTGTGTGTATGTGTGTGTGTGTATGCAGGAGTATGCAGGTGATGGCTTACGGACACTCGCAGTGGCCTATCGGGATCTGTCTGAGGAGCAGTGGGAGGAGTGGTCAGAGCATTTCCGTGGTGCTGATAAAGCCACAGACTGCAGAGATGACCGGCTGGCTGCAGCCTATGAGGAGATCGAACAGGACATGATGGTGTGTTTGTGTGTCCAATTCCTTTTGTTTTGTTTCCTTAGTCTTTTTGTTAATAATATTAACTATTTAATCCTTGTCATAGTTGTTGGGGGCCACGGCTATAGAAGATAAACTGCAAGAGGGGGTTCCTGAGACTATCGCTATTCTCTCACTGGCTAACATTAAGATCTGGGTGCTTACTGGAGACAAACAGGGTAAGAACTGCATAAGAACAGGCCACAACTGTTATTATTTACTTGACAATTAAAACCATAATAATGTCTTTTTCTCCTTTTGTGACAGAGACTGCGGTGAATATTGGTTATTCATGTAAAATGCTGACAGATGACATGACGGAGATCTTCATTGTTAATGGACACACTGTCCAAAGCGTACGTGAAGAACTGAGGTACAATGGTGATGTTTGTCCAGTATGTCCTTCCAACAACCCTTGAAATATAAGAGATGTAAGCCTTTCAGGAAAGGCCTTTTCATTTCCTCATCCTCTTATGTTTTTTAGGAAAGCAAGAGAGCGAATGCTGGAATCCACACGCACCAGAGATGGAGGGAAGGAAGCTGAAGCTCAGGGATGGGGTGGTGCTTGTGCCTTTGGAAATGGATGTGGAGGTGGCGGTGCAGCTAACTGCATGCCTGATGAGAGTAAATGTCCCCCTTCTCAGGCTCCGCCCCCCTCTTTATTGGAGTCGATCAGTGGAGAGTTCGCCCTCATCATCAGCGGACACAGCTTGGTGGGTGGAAGAGCATTCAGGAATTAGATATGAATGTTATTCATGCTCTTCGGTTTAGCTGAAGGTTGAGTTGAATTAGGTTTATTCAGTGTTATTTTAGAATTACGTATATGCTACAGTAAAATTTCTTATTAGTTTGAATGAATATTTATTATTATTAATTGGATTATTGTTTAATCAAGATTCCTTCAAAGGAGATGATCATAACCGATGTTCATCACATATGCAGGTTGATATCAATTTTTTCTTTTTTCATTAACATTCAAATTTTAAAATTTAATAAAATGGAAACAATAAAAAAACAATTCGCTAGATTAGATGATTACTTTAAGATTTTGCTGCGGTTAACACTTTCACCGGATGCGATGAGACTTGTTTTTCGGTTTGGTCAGGTGACATTGTCATTTTGATTTGTTTTTAAAATTCTATTTAGCTATATTTTTATTTAAATTTTGATTTTAGTCATTTTAGTATTTCATCTTTTTAATTTCATTTCTTTTCCAAGGCTATGTTATTGTTATGTTATGTTATTATTATTATTATTATTATAATTGTTAATTATAAAATTTTATAATTAAATTTTTATTATAACACAAATAAAAGGAAGGCAAAACTATCAAGAACAGCAACAGTGAAAAAACACAGCTCAAAATTGCATATTAATAGCAAACAGGAAAGTAGCAAATAATAAACTTAAGAAATATATTAAAAACATCAAGAGAGTTTATTAGAATATAATCCTTATTTTTATAATATAGATTATAATTCCAAATAGTTCTTATAGGGCGTCCAAACCTTATAGAACTCATTATTTTTCAAATGGATTGCACAAGTAAGATGTTATAATGCAATAAACTCAAATATAACTTTATGCCATGGTTTTATTGAAGGATTCTTAAACTAATCTATGTTTATGTTTGTCATTTAATATTTAGATTTAATTTTATTTCAGCTCTATTTCAAGTAAAGAACAAGTTTAATAGTTTTACGTTTTTGGTAATAATAACAACACTGATTTTGTTGAGAAGATATCTGAACGATGCCATTTTTAAATATCAGATTAATGGTATTCATTTCAGTTTGGATGAAAACCCCTGATTTTAGCTGGTTTAAGCTGCTCTGACCAAGCTGGAGTTTTGCTGGTTCATCTGAGTTCCCAAAACCCCTCTAAATCCAGCTCACCGACCAGTCAAGACCAGCAAACCAGTTTAGGCTGGTTTAAGCAGGGTTTTTTTTTTTTTTTTCAGAAGGGATATTGAGGAATATTCCATTTTAATCCAGTTTACCGACTAGCACAGAATATTTCCCTCTCTCTCTTGGCCAGGCTCATGCTTTGGAAGCAGATATGGAGCGTGAGTTTTTGGAGACGGCGTGTGCTTGTCGAGCAGTGATCTGCTGCAGAGTGACTCCTCTTCAGAAAGCTCTGGTGGTGGAGCTGGTTAAACGGCATAAGAAAGCTGTCACACTCGCAATCGGAGATGGAGCCAATGACGTCAGCATGATAAAGAGTAAGAGAAAAAACACTTGTAGTCTTTGCCAGGAGAATAAAACTTTCTTTTTGACGGCTGATTTGTTTTGATGTGCAAACATTGGGGTCCTCAGAGTCAAATTACTAGGATTGGTTACAGCTATAAATAAAACACATCAAAATTTGAATAATATAACATAATATACTATAATTTTGTGTATATATATATATATATATATATATATATATATATATATATATATTTATTTATTTATTATTATTATTATTATTATTATTTTTTTTTTTTTATTTATTTATTTTTTTTTTTTTAATATAAATTTTTTGTGAGCCCAAACTTCAAATTCTAGTTCCTTTTTAGCTTGTGCAAAGGTGCCCCAGAGAAACCAAATTATTGATATTCGGTCAGTCCGTTCAGTTTGTTGTTGTTGCATGTGGTTGCTTCATTTCCCTTAACTGAGCAAAAACATCCCAGAACTGTGCCAGTGGGCTCTCACAGTGTCACAACTATATTTCAAAAGGCTCCTGTGAACATGGATAAGAACGAGATGTGGAGGATGTGGTTTATGTCCAAATCTCTTTGCACCATCCTGTGCTGTCCTTAACTCAATATATTTACACGCACACACACACACACACACACACACACACACACACACACACACACACACACACACACACACACACATGTTCTTGCCCATGTCATAAGCAATGTCCCATCTCCTGTTTGTTTGCTATGGGTGTGTGCGGGTTATTTTGCTGGTGTGTAGTCAAGTGTCAATCTCAGGAACATTAAAAATGCAGAGAACACTCATTAAAAGACTGATAGACAGTGATACTAGTGTGAAGGACAAATCTCTTTCACTGATTTAAATCACTTTGGACTGCCCCAAATCTATTGTTTTAGTCTGTGGGATATTTACATATTAGTTTATCTGCCTTAACCTACCATTGAACCTGACCAGCACTAAAATGGATTATAACCAAGAGCAGGGGGCTTTCAAACTAGGCTCCAGGGACTTTCAGGCGACCTCAAGTGGGTGGAAACATAAGAAAAAAAAAATATTTGTGATCTATTTTTAGGGGTATCAAATTGAATGTGTTAACTTGAGATATGCAGTATGTTTAATGCAATCATTTTTCACATTTAATGAGTTCAATAGCCTATTACTGATTCAGAAGGCTGAATGAAAAAATTCTTTTCTCACACAGTATAAATGGGTCTTTATATATGGTGTGTAGAATTGTTTTATCTGTATTAACTGCAAACCCTTCAAATGTGTTCAATATCTGAACTGCATTATCTGAAATGGTTTGTTTCTCTCTTTCTGCAGCGGCTCACATTGGCGTGGGCATCAGCGGACAGGAGGGGATCCAGGCTGTGCTGGCATCAGATTACTCTTTTTCCCAGTTTCGCTTCCTGCAGCGTCTTTTGCTGGTGCACGGACGCTGGTCCTATCTGCGCATGTGCCGTTTTCTCTGTTACTTCTTCTACAAGAACTTTGCCTTCACTATGGTGCACTTCTGGTTCGGATTCTTCTGTGGATTCTCAGCGCAGGTAGGATTTATTCTGAGTCTCATAAAAGTGTCTCATGCATGAGGAGATGTCATAACCTTGGATGTGTTTACTCTTTCATTTAGACTGTCTATGACCAGTACTTCATCACTCTTTACAATATCGTATACACATCCCTGCCTGTGTTGGCCATGGGCATCTTCGATCAGGTAAGAAAAAGCAAACATACACCTAATGCTGAATCATTTTTGTTTACCTTTTATAAGAAACTTACTCTTACCTCAATCTTCTTCTGTCTCAGGATGTTCCTGAACAGAGGAGTCTGGAGTATCCAAAGCTGTATGAGCCGGGTCAGCTAAACTTGCTGTTTAACAAGCGCGAGTTCTTCATCTGCATCGCACAGGGAATCTACACGTCTGTGGTTCTCTTCTTCATTCCCTACGGCGTTCTCTCTCACGCCACACAGAGCAATGGAGTCCCGCTGGCAGACTATCAAACTTTTGCTGTAACAACAGCAACGGCCCTTGTCATCGTTGTCAGCGTCCAAGTGAGTCCAGCATTAGCACTTAAGTAGTGCTTGTTGATTTATATGTACGGTTTGCAGTTTATTTTTTAGTTTAAGGTTTTATATAATAGAAGCAAGGAATTTTAGAACGGTTTTGAATAGCCCAAGCTTTTTGCTATTTGTTTCTAGATTGCTCTGGACACAGGTTATTGGACGGCTATAAATCACTTCTTTATTTGGGGATCTTTGGGTACCTACTTCACTATCCTCTTCGCTATGCACTCCAGCATTCTGTTCAATATCTTCCCCAAACAGTTCCATTTCCTTGGTGAGTCAGCACTTTGGCCTAAATGTGTGGCTGCCATCTTAAACAGAAACCCACAGCTGATAACGTCTATACAGTATGTGTCACAAGCACAACTTATCAGCTATAACATCTGCAAATGCAGACAGCATTACTCTATATTCAGGTTTTGAAATTATAAAATAATAAATAATGTTTATGTATAGACTACCATTGAATATTTGGGGTCAGGAAGATTTTTTTTGTTGTTGTTGTTGTTGGAAGAAATCCTGTTCTTTTGTTCAGCATTAAATTGATCAAAATTGACAGTGACGACTTAAAATATATATTTCAAATAAATGCTGTTTGAACTTTCTATTTATCAGAGAATCCTAAAAAAATCATGGTTTCCACAAAAATAAATATTTATTAGCACAACTGTTCTCAACATTGTTAATAATAATTAAAAGCTGTTTCTTGAGCACTAAATGAGCATATTAAAATGATTTCTGAATGATCATGTGACACTCAAGAGTAATGGCTGCTGAAAATTCAGCATTGTCAACACAAGAATAAATAACATTTTAAAATAAATTAAAATAGACAAAAAAAATTTTTTTCAAAATTGCAATAATATTTCACAATATTATTGTTTTTTATCTGTATTTTTGATTGAGCACAAACGGTTTCTTACAAAACTATTAAAAATCTTACTGACCTCAAACTTTTAAATGGTATTGTACGTCAAATTCCTTTGACAACCATGTAGGCTACACACTAAATGAATAGGTCATCTAAAAAATGAATACATAAATTTGTTACTATTATTTAACCTAAATTAAATAATGAAAATATAATGAATAGTAAATATATATATAAAAAAAATCTTTAAAATAAGTTTTAAATTGTGTAATTTTAAATTAGATCTTGTTTGTATTTTATCTTGATCCAAATATGTTACATTAAATTGTGTATGAATATGTGTGGCTTATTTTTTGTTTTGTGTGAATCCCATGTGTTAATTAACCACAGGAAGTGCTCATAACACACTCGGACAGCCAGTGGTGTGGTTAACTATTGCTCTTGCTACCGTCATCTGCATTGCTCCAGTCCTTGCTTTCCGCTTTCTCAAACTGGACCTTAAACCTCAGCTCTCAGATACTGTGAGTATGAGTGTGACCATAGTTTGTCTGTCCTAAATCGCACGCCATTTTTGAATTTGTTAATATCCATGTTCACCCAAGCAAACATTCACTATAACACAGTAAAGACAAGACTTAAAAAACACTTATTATGATTAAAAGTTCTCCCTTTTTTGTGATCATTAAATGAATTATGAATTTTAATAAGTGTGTTGCATGTTTTTAATGTTAGTTATTAATATTAACACATATATATATATATATATATATATATATATATTTATATATACTGTATATATATATATATATATATATATATATATATATATATATATATATATATATATATATATATATATATATATATATAATAAATTAATTTAAATGGTCTCAAGCACTGCTCATTGAAATTGTGTTTCTGATTGTTGGATAGTTATGGTTGGTTGATTACTGCACACTCTGATTCATACCATAGATCATATTTGTTTCGCATCAGTAGGTTTAACACATTTGTTAGTTTCTGGTTATCCCCTCACACTCATCCCCGCCCTTTATTGTTTTCTCACTGTCTTTCTGCAGGTGCGCCACACTCAACTTGTGCTGCAGAAAAAGCGGAAGCCTGGTGGTCGTGCTGGTCGTGGAGTGGGCGGTGCTGGTGTAGCCAGTGGCAGTACTCTTGGCCGCTTGGGACGAGGTGGATCTCGACGCTCTGGTTATGCGTTTGCGCATCAGGAGGGCTTCGGCGAGCTGATCACATCGGGAAAAAATATGCGCCTGAGCTCGCTTGCTCTCGCCACATTCGCTTCTCGCCACAGCAGCAGTTGGATCGATACCCTTCGCAGAAAAAAACACGCAAACAGCCCTGGTGCGCAAAACACCCCGCCCACTGGAGAAAACAGCACCACCTCCCCTCAAGCTCCACCCCTTTCCACGTCTTCCTCAGCAGCAGGCGAGGCAGAGCAACAAAGTAATGAACCTGTCCTCGCTCACAGCCCTGATGAAATTGCTCTCAGTGCTATTAGGTGTACAGTAAGAGAGGTCGGAGAATGTAGTACAGCAACTGTGCAGGTAAATATACATCTGAAAACAAGTTCAAGCACAAATTACATGCAGATACATCACACATGCAAGTCAACATGCACAAGTATAGTTTGTTATTCAACACTGGACAGAGCGTTGATTCTGTAGGAGCACACAAACTAATTTTGTGGATTGACAAAAAAATTAAATTTCCCCCAAGGAGAAAACGGCAGGAAGCAGAACTATTAAAAACACTTTCATTTCTCTCTTTTGTACATAGTAGTGGTCTCAGCTCAAAACCGTTCTAATTAGGAAAACCCTATTATTCTTTTTTTTTGTGATGTATACATTACTGTTTTTTTAAGAAATTAAAACTTATATTCACCAAAAGCATTACATTGATAAAAAGTGACATAAAAGACATTTATAAGACATTTCAGTTTACTTTCATTTGTCAAAGAATACTGAAAGAAATGTATAAGTTATAAAAAGCATTAAGTAGCACAAATCTGTTATCAAATTTGATAATAAGAAATATTTCTTGACCAGCAAATCAGCCTATTAGAATGATTTCTGAAGGATCGGCTACTGAAAATTCAGCTTTGCCATCACAGGAATAAATTACATTTTAAAATATATTAAAATAGAAAAAGTTATTTTAAATAGTTTTAATATTTCACAGTACACTGTCTTCACTTTTTTTTATGAATTGAATGAATCATTTTTTATATAGATATTAATACACAGTATACACATCAATAACTTTATTAATGCAGTGGTTGCATTTCAATGGTTATGTAAATGTTTAAAATCTGAAAGCTTAGCTGTTTTGGATTTCCCACTTCTTTTTCCCTCTTTACTGATTTGCATATATTTCAGTGCCTGTTCTTTGGACATAGATCTCACACAGAGCTGAAATCTAAAAATGTAAAGCAAAACTATTGGTTCAGACAGCAGCTGTTGTTGACACACTGTTCAACAGAAAAGGTTTAGCTGTGGTTGCAATGCGGGGATTAAGGGCAAACTGAATTTACTGATTGATTTCTGAAATAGTACACAACGCTATTCAACACTATGCAAACTGGCATACTTCCTAAAGTCCATGTTCTCCCCAAAAACTTGACTTGAAAATAACATTTTTGATTAATATTTTAGGAAAAATTGTATTAAAAGCAATCTTTTTCTGTAGAATTTTAGTAATTAGCTTCAGTTCATTAACTATTATAGTAATGCAATAATCCAGTTCACCCAAAATAAAAAATAAATAAACAAATCAAGTCATCAGTTACTCACCCTTGTGTCATTCCAAACTTGTATGACTTTCTTCCTTCTGTTTATGTATTTATTTTTACAATAAAAGTCAATGGTAACCAAACAAATAAAGTCATTTTGGGTTTGTAACAATACGAGGGTGAGTAAATGATGTCTGATTTTGTCATTTACTCTAGTGCAGATACTTCTAAGACCTTTCATTCTTTCTTCTAGGAAGCACCGTTTGTGTGGAAGGGAACCGGAGCTCGTATCAGTGGTGCCAGCAGTCCTGGTCCACCTCCCATTGCAGAAGAAACTTCCATTGGCGAGTGATGGATAGATGGACCAACTGGAATCCTTCCTGTGAACACTCACACCTTCTGACGTGTGCTCATGTTTCTGTCTGAGGACATGGGCAGTGAAGACAGCGCCCCAGACAGTTTGGGAGTAAACACATGCTTGAATTAAAACACATGGAAATGGATGCAGATTTAACTTGTGCGTACAGACAGCAAAAGACCATACATTTCCTGTATTATGCTCATTTCTCAGATTTCCTGTCAGCGAGAAGGACAAATCTGCTGTTATTTGAGCTGTTTATGACTGAGTTTTCCATTCTAGCCAAGTTATCAGACAACAAACCACTAAAAAACATTGCCAAGGCTGATATTACAACACACCTGACTATCCAAATAGGTTAATTGTTCTCATATGCTAAATGACATTTTACGTTAAATTAGATTCATTCATTTTTATCTTAAAAATCCAAAATTTATACATTAAAGCATTTCTGTCTCATATTTTACTATAAATATATCAATGCATAACACGATATATTAATACACTGCACATGTAACAGTTGTACAGATATTACCGATAACTAAATGACCTGAAGTATCAGCCTCAGCTATATCAGGTTTTATGTTTTTGTATTCAAATTGGGTAGTTCTGAATCTTTTCTTGTTCATTTGAAATCTCAGTCAGATCAAGGATTGTCTGTGTGTCTATATATTAAGAGTGGTTTATCTTTTCTTCTGTTTTTTAATCTTTTAATTACTTTCTTGTGGTCTCATACTGTTTTGACCTTTTTGTCAGCATATTGTTTTGCTGAGTCAAGTACTTCAGCTTTTTGTCTGTTTGTTGCTCGGAGGTTAAGGATGCTACTTGAGTTCAAGCAAGTGAACTTTGTGTACTGTTAGAGAAGGCTATAGATGTTCTGTTTTTCCCCACTGCTGAGAATAGCACTAAGATGTATGTGGTTCTGTGATAAAACACTATAGTTCTCAGTGAGAACGTGATTCTGCTGGATGAACCCGTTCTTCCTCTTTCATTTCTTTGCACCATATTGGTGCTGCAACCCTGACTGCTTGGACATGAATTGGACATAAAGTCCAATTCAACCTCAAACTCTTGAGGGTTTAGGCATTTGCATTGATCCAGTGAACTGTAACAAATGTTTAGGTAAATGGGCTTATAAGAATGTAAACACAGTGATGTGTGTTATTGTGAATGGGTGTGACAAACCAAGAAACTCGATAAAGATGTGTGAGAAGTTACTGCGCACCATACTTGTCCTGTTTCCTGTTAAAGTTAGGCCTAGCTCTCATAATGTTAAATAGGTAACAATTATATGCCTTAAAAGCTAACTTTGTGTGAGTGTTTTTTTTGTTTTTTTTTTTTAAATGTGTATCTCTTTCCATCCACATGTAACGGAGGCCAGCGAGTAGGTGCTGTGCAGATAAACCTCACTCCCATGATCTCAAGATACACACTTGCGACTGACGCTAGTGGCTGCAGTCATTTAGCCTCCTTGTTAGTGCGTCTGCCTCCCATGCCGGAGACCCGGTTTCGAGGCCCACTCGGAGCGAGTGCGAGGTGTGACCGTGAGGACCCGGGAGAGAGGGGTTACATTGGTGCCGTGACCCGGATGGGAGTGAGGTTTAGGGGGGTGAGTGTAACGGAGGCCAGCGAGTAGGTGCTGTGCAGGTAAAAACCTCACTCCCCTGATCTCAAGAGACGCACTAGCAACTGACGCTAGTGGCTGCAGTCATTTAGCCTCCTTGTTAGTGCGTCCGCCTCCCATGCCAGAGACCCAGGTTCGAGGTCCACTCGGAGCAAGTACAAGGTGCGGCAGCGAGGACCCGGGAGAGAGGGGTTACACACACATAAAAGCATTTACATATATTGAAGTAAGAAGTTAAGGTCATATTATGGATAGTTTGTTTCAGTGTCTGTTAGCCAAATCCACCTGATCTGTGAAGCAAACAGTGTGACCCTACTGTTGTGAATGGGTCTAGTGAAAAATTAAAAAATAGATATGATTAAATAATTTTAATCAAGTAAAAAAAAAAACTGATCAAGGCTGTGTGTCTAACTAGCTTTGAATAAATAATTTATAAAGGAATAGTTCATCCCAAAATTATATTTGTCATAATTTGCTCACCATCATGATTTGTTAGAAACAAAAAGGAGACATTCTGAATGTTATTTTGACTCTTTTCCATGCAGAATGGGGACCGAAGCACCCTAAAAATGGACCATATGATACTTTTCTCACAAGTTAAATAGTGATGCCCAATTTTTGAATGATTCGTTCTTTTGAGTCGGATCTTTTCAATGAATCAGTTCATACGGTTAAGAAGACGTTTAAATGATTCACTCACGAATTGAACTGATCCGGTTCTAGAGTTCAACTCACTGATTTAGTGATTTAGTCGAAGCCATAAAAAGTGTAATTAATAGCGACCACAGAAATGTATGGACTTTTATCGCACTTTACGTGTTTTTGTGAAGCTTTAAAGCTTGAATTTCTACTTTTGTTTTCCACGGATGACAGACAGTCAACATTAGGGTGGGTAAATGAGACTATTCATTTTGGGAACTATTTCTAATTATTAAAAAAACGTATTTATAAAAGCCATTTCTAATCCTATTGCCAGCAGCAGACCTGGTCTATTCTGGCGATCCTCGGTGATAGCAGGTCTTGGGTCACGTAGTAATGTTTTATAAAACTGACCGCAAACAGAATTAGTTTGTTCTCGGTCTTTGCCTTGTCAAATAGGAACTTGTTTGTCTTTGTGGTTCATCAGTGTCGCAAGAGCGGATTTGTTAAAGTAACAGATAGTAGCCTATAATGTGCGGGGAGGAGAGGAAGGGGCTGCAGTCTTCTGTCTCCCTCAGAAACAAACGAGCTCCGGATCGAAATCTAGTCGCAACTGATAATATTATTATTTTGTCAAACGAATAGCTAACGCTTTGTCCTAGATCTGTACCATGATTCAAGTAATAGGTGTAATGCAACAGTTACTTTTAAATTTTAAGGTTTTTTTAATTTAATTTGTTAATCTTTCTGAAATGTAGATGTGAGCAAAATGTAAATTTTCATCTCGTTAAACTTGCTGAAATGGTTGACATTATGACCCGTTATACCCATATTGTACATTTTGGTCGGTGAATTTTTTTTTTATTTTTTATTTTTTTTTTTAAAGTGAAATCTCATTTATAATGTGGACGCGATCTACACTCAAGTTTCTCCTCGGTGTGTTAGCTGCGATTAAAGTTCAGCCTGCCCCAGAAGAGCTGTGTCCTCGACAAGGTAATTAACCATTTCATTTCAAAACACAACCGAGAATTATTCACTTGGATGAATTTGTGTGATTAACCTAAATCAGTTAATCTTGACCTGTATGGTATATTCTGACTTTAAGATCTATAATTATATCTCTTTCATGGTGTTGTTAGGATGTAGTCAGAGTGATTCATCTCTGACTTAGTGGTTAATGGTTAATGATAAGCGCTCGTGGTTAAGAATAGCCCACTATTAGTAGAAATTCCTTTAGTATTTTAACAACTTTTATCACGGCAACTTTTCTTTGGTACAAGAAAAAGGTCACATTTAAACCATCTTGGAAACTTTTTACCTCACATTAATTGATTATTTTTTTGTTCTGCTTTAATCCTAAAATATGGGAGGGGAAAAAGACAAAAAAACAAACAAACAAACATTAAAATAATATGAATGATCATGTTTTAAATATTTTGAATCCAAAAAGAGTAAAAAAAAAATAATATAAACGATTCCTTGTCATTGATTGAAAATGATTATTAGTCTTTTCAAACTCTTTACTATATAAAAAATAGCATTGTGGCAAAAAAAAAGTATGAGCATATAAAGATGTGATGTGTGGATAGAAATGAATGTAAATTTCAATTTTATTTTGCATCATTTGCAATCAAGTTATAATTGCAATAAAAATGTGTTTTTAACATGGTTAAAAAAACAAAGGAGACCTTTTTAAGTACAAAAATGTTAACATTTAATTCCCACAAAAAATAAAAAATAAAAAAAATTCTCAAACAAAATATTTCAATTAAGATGTGTTGGAAATGACTGTAACATTCAGAAAAAATGTGTATGTCTGTTGGCATTGCTAGTGGACAAATTAAATTATTGTTGTTATTATTATTATTATTATTATTATTATTATTATTATTATTATTATTATTATTATTGCTAGTTTTCCTCAAAATTAATAAAAACAACTCAGAATATGACGCAAACTTGCAATAATTGAATATGTTAAATAATACAAATATCCTTTATGTATTTAATCCCATTTTACTAACCAGTGTCTTTGCTGCTGATCTTCGATGATCCAATTCAACCATACTAATAAGCAAAAATTACTCAAGATAAACATTTGTTCTTTTTTTTTTATTGCTGAAGAGTGTTGAACTTTCTTCTTCTGAATTCTACTCTACAGACGTAAATTTCCATTTCTTTAGCCTGAGGATTTTGGTAAAGGGCTTTTACATTTGCCAAAAAATAGAACTTTTTATATTAAAATCAAACAAGCAATCCCTGCCCAGATTTAAAAAGTAACGCGAAAGTAACGTAACGCATTACTTTCCATAAAAAGTAACCAAGTAACGTAATTAGTTACTTTTTTAAGGAGTAACACAAAATTGTAATGCATTACTTTTAAAACCAACTTTCCCCAACACTGTCCAAAAGTGTGCATAAATGAAGTTAACACTCACATGTGATACACATAGAAAGTCATCTATGAATATGATGAGGATTTCCCTGGTTATGTTGTAGCAGATGTTTGCGTATGACACATAAAAATTAGGCATAGTGTGGATTTTATAGGCTTTCAATACTACTTTATTGTTTCACAGTGCCATGAACTTGGAGAAAAAAAAGTTTACCATTTTCTTTTACATACAGTGATTCCCTTTTGACCGTTTATATTCATTATGCTGTTGTATTGCTTTTAAATCATATCCACTGGTTCAGCATACTTACAATGACAGAAAGAAAGAGTGATTGTGGGGAAGAATCTGGGGTATTTTAATAAAAGGAAGTGAAAGTAAAAGTACCACTTTGTTGCATAATTTTGTTCCATATTTAACCGACGCAATGAACTGTGGGTATAATGTACTGTAGAGACCAGTATATACGAGACATAAACAAAAACAAATAAAAACTGTTTTGAAACTTCTTCAGAGCCCCTTCCTGGAGTTTTGGTCTTGAAGTTAGGAAGCAATGTTGTGTTTGGCTGCAGAGGCTATATCACTGTGGACGGTGTGCCGTTGGCTTCGGCCAGTGTCATGAATAAAAAATACAGCAAGCAGAGAGAAGACATCACAGTCAGCTGGACATCCCAGAAAGGTTATGCTAATGCTACACAGCTAACCAGTATGAAGGGAAATGCTGCAACTGGGACATACCAAAAGACTAATTCTGCTATGCATACCAAAGCTATAGGGGACACAACGATCACCGTTAAACCACCTGTATCCATAAGAAAGGAACAAAACACTTCTAGACGTGTTTTGCGTGCTGTCACTCAAACTACTGGACAGGAGGAAGAGGTCTTTGGTATCACCATGGGGACAGATTTTGAGCAAGATGATTATGAGGACTATGATTATGAAGAGGAACGGTCCAGGGTGACAAGAGGCATCAAAAAGCGAACACGCTGGACTCTCAATGGACGACAAGTTCATGCTGGAGTGGAAAGGGGAGGGATTTTAAGACGTCCTCATCTCAGCTTGGCAGATGCTGGAAATTACAGCTGCTACAGAGGAGAGAGACTCATTTCCACAGTCAGAATCAGCGTAGGGGGTGAGGACCTTCTTTCACACTCATATTGATAAGTGGTTTACAGATACAAATAGAAGAAATTCACATCCTTGTGCTATTTTCACAGTGCCCCCAGAGAGTCCAACTGTCTACTGCTACAGGAAGTTTCACACAAGTAAAGTCCGCTGTGATTGGACATCCAAAAATCCAGTTACCCCACGGCCACTGTGTTACCTACTTCTTATTAGAGGGTGAGTTTGCATATGTGTAAGGCAGAATTCGTTCATTTAGTAGCAATCAGCACTTTATGAATAAATGGTTCACTGACTCATGCCATTTTCAAACTGGTATGCTTGTATTTACCTATATTTATATTAAATGTGAATTTAATGTAAAAAAGAAAAACTATGAATTGAATACAATAATTAACTTATTATTTTATTATTTATATACAAAGTATTATATACATTAAAATAAATGGTTTTTTTTTTTAGATTATAAAATGTGTATATGGAAAATATTTGTATATTTAAAAAACATATAATTAAAATTCTAAAATAAAATATTTTTATATTATTAAATATTTTAAAATAAGATTTCTATTTTATAAACAGGTTTAATTATTTTTTTCTATATTTAATGCATTTTGAAGGAATTTATCACTTTAGGCCTTTTCTAGGCCTAAACTTTAAAATGTTACAGTGAAACCTAAAAAATGAAAATTCTTTAGAAGCCATATGAAACTATGTGTGAGGAAAAGGCACCAATTTAACAATTTATGTATTAATAATCATCCCCATCCTTAAATATATACATATATAATTTTACTACAATATGGTGATAGGACAATATAGCTTATTGTAGTAAAATGTAATTATTTAAATACATGTATTATTTATTTATAAAATAAATATTTGTAGATTTCTAAAGCTTAATTGACTGAATTATTTTTGGTTTCCTTTAAATAACTGATCTCTCCTGTGCACTTTTCTTCCCTCTCTGCAAAGATTGTTTGGCAACGCCACTCAAATTCCTTGTTCATTCTCCCGCTCCCGCTGTTGGTGTGCTTTTCACGTGGAGGAGGGTGACAGAGCTCTCCATGCAGCAAAAATGTGCGTGTCTAATACAGCAGGCAGTGCCATGAGCCCTTACCTCCGCTTCAAGCTGCACGACATCAGTGAGTGCTTGTGTATTACTGTCCTGTGGGATGTTGATTATTCACACTTTTAGCACACCAACAATGTGCTTGTGAAACAAAGATCTTTTTCTGTGTAGTTAAGCCAGACCCTCCAACCGACGTGAAGGTGAGAGCAGTTGAGGGCCAGAAGCATATGCTTAAAGTATCCTGGTCTTATCCCAGTTCCTGGAAGCATGGCTTCTATGCCTTGCATTTCCAGCTGAGATACCGACCACAACTCAAAGAGCAGGTAAAGTGGGAAGGCTTATATGTATAATTCTTGAAATAGCACAGCTTGAGTTATGTGTAGAGTCTGTGGCTGTATTTACGTGTGTTTGTATGTGTATTTAGTACCAGTCAGTGCTGATAGATGACAGGATGGACAAAGAAGTGTCCTGGACAATTTATGATGCTCTGCCACACATTCAATATGAAGTGCAGCTCCGGGCCAAGGATGAGTTCGATGGCCTCTGGAGTGACTGGACTGACACAGTCTATGCAGTCACTTGGACAGGTAACAAAATACATGTTATTTTTTTATTTTTTATTTCTTGTTTTAAAAGGATACTCCACCCCAAAATGAAAATTTTGTCATTAATCACTTACCCCCATGTCGTTCCAAACCTGTAAAAGCTTTGTTCGTTTTTGGAACACAATTTAAGATATTTTGGATGAAAACCGGGAGGCCTGTGACTGTCCCATTGACTGCCAAATAAATAACAGTGTCAAGGTCCATAAAAGGTATGAAAGTAGTCCTCAGAATACTGATGCTGTTTTCTTTCAAATCAAAGCTAAATACACGTAGAAACAGCACATCCTTGTGGCGCAGATGATACAGAAGAGCATACACAGCATACAGTGATATGGAGAGACAAAGAGGAGACTGTTGACAAAGGAATTGTTGAATAAAGTCGTTATTTTTGTTTTCTTCGTTTACAAAAAGTGTTCCCGTCACTTCATATAACCCAGATTGCACGTCTGATGGCAGAGGGAGTATTCTGATGATGACTTTCATAGCTTTTATGGGCCTTGACACTGTTATTTACTTGGCAGTCTATGGGACAGTCACAGGCCTCCCGGTTTTCATCCAAAATATCTTAAATTGTGTTCTGAAGACGAACGAAGCTTTTACAGGTTTGGAACGACATGGGGGTAAGTGATTAATGACAAAATTTTCATTTTGGGGTGGAGTATCCCTTTAATCTATCTAAATATCATGCTACTATATAGAAATTAGACCAGTTTTGGTGTATTTTTAAGTATTTTGTGTATTTGGCACATACTGTACATGTATTGTTGGTTTTAAGAGAGCAAAGATCAGTGTTCATCAGATAAGAGGCTCTAAACAGATCATGTTATGTTGATCATGTAGTGCTTTACTGGGAGTCTGTGAGAACATCATTTACACTGTTTGCACTGGGAAAAGCATCTGATTGTCTGTTGGACATTGAGATTTCAGTCAGTTGGGCAAGCTGTGAAAAGGAACAGGGCTTTGCAACAAACATCCAAAATTGCTAGTAGACTAACAGTGGTTGAAATTAAAAACCACACAACTTGCTCAGAAATAGAGACGCATTTAGTTGAAGCCTTTCACAACACATTAAATTTAGTGTTTCAAATTAAAGCACCTAGCATTAGTATTTGTAAATATCAAAGAACACCGATTTCCAATAAGCAATTTCACTTTTTAGTAGTATTTTTCTGTTTTTATTTTGTACAACAATCAACAACATACACAATCACATACCAACACAACCGGCAACACTACATGTGTACATATATTTAACGAAATAATAATAAATCATAAAAACAGACTTCTGCATCGATTCAAACAAATCAAACTGTTTTGAAAATAATTTATGAAAGGTCGCCATAAAATCAAACTCAGAGTCAGACCAATGTTAATTTTGTCTCCTTTTTTTCCAGACACAAGAATTGTAATACATCTATAGCCCTGCACTGTTTTATTAGTAGCTTTTAGGACCAAACAAACAGACGAAATCTATATAATTCATGCAAAATACACTTTTACATCTTTACACAGCTGAGTTAAGGCTGCTCAAAACTCTTTTAAAAGCCAGATTAAATTATGCCTGCTCTGACCAACTTCAGCCCTTATTATTAAAGTGCACAATTATTATTACTGTGTAAATGCATTCATGCCACATCCAAGCAGCATTGACAGTCTCTGTAAAGAAACAATTTGAATTTTCTGAAAATACCTTTTAATCTTACACAGCTTTGCTGTAGAAGAGCAAAACAATAGCTTTAAGGTTGTGACAGCACCCTAAAAAAATTGAACATTGCATTGTTTGTTTGCATTTCTTTGTAGATCCTGAGATGACTACTACATCTGAGAGTATTACTTTGGTGAGTTCATTCGACAAAATATAACACACACACTGACATATCTCTACATGCTTTTTATTGTACCCGTTTAGACATATACACACTGATTAAAATATTTAAAGCTTTATGTTTATTATTCCTTCCATTGTCATCCAGGAGCCTGTTGAGATGTTTCCTGAAGATTCAGAAGGATCTGGAGAAGGCCCTGGTGTAGGTGAGCCTGAACAAGAAAACAGGGGTAACTTGTCTCATTGTTCTCTTTCAGGCACTGTTACTCACACATCTGCTAATTCTATAATGAAAGCAGACAGGAAATGAATGTGGCACCTTACTGGAAAGTCAAAACAGGAAATGGTGAACGTAACATGTTTGGAGTTTAACAATGTGCTGTAATTTCCACACATTTCAGCATTCTGTGACATTTCACCTCTGTCCTCATTTACTCTTTCTTTCTATCAGGTTCAGAGGTAATAGATGGAGCTGATGATATTGAATATGCAACAGTGTGTGTATGTGTCATGTGTTTTTGGGCTGTGTTTTCTTGTAGTCTCCACCATGCTCATAGTCTGTGTACTCAGGTAAAACTCTTTATGTTTTGCATCTTTTAATATCTATTTAGTGATTCCTCAGATCTGAAAATGCCTTTTGTCTTCTAAAAAACTGAAGTTGTTCAAAGTCTGTTTCTTTGCTTTTTTTCCATTCACTCCTCATATTTACCCCCGTTTACTTTGTGTTCTTATAGGAATAGGCTTCATTTCATGTCTAAAATAGGAAAACAGACTTTGCCCTTTGCATTCTTCCTTCATTCCCCTCGACCTGTTCCTGCTCCTGTCCACTCTGAGCAGCTTCCAGAGGAGGGAAAGTCACTGATGTCTCCTCCCAAACACAGCCAGCAAGACTTCCTTCCTGTTCAGCAAGAGGTGCTGGAGGGCATTCATCTGCATAATATTGATTACTTCCTGTCTCCAGGCATAGACAGACATGAGTAAACTGAAGAAATATACTGTGATAGACTAAGAATCACAGACTGGGATTTGTGTTCAGTAACAGTATTGTGAGTGCAAACTCAATTTTGAGTGTTACTGTATAGACAAAGTAATTCATCTTGTCCTACATTATTTTTGACTACTATCAGAACCATTTGTAAATAAAATTTTTAAAGCAATTTCTACAAAATGCCTGCCATCTGTTGACAATGGCAGTCTCAAATGTGAAGCAAAAGCACTTTTATAAATAGCTTTGGATATGAGTGTCTTCTAAAAGCCTTACATGAATGTTAAGATAATCTAATTCAACATAAAAAAAAAATATTTTGACTCATCCCTTGTTTAAAAAAATATAGGAATCGAGATTATGGTGAGTAACTTACAGTGAAAGTGAATGGGACCAATTTTTGGAGGATGTGAAGCTTACAGTTTTACAGTCATACAGTCGTTCCTGAGAGAGCGGAGATAGGACCAAGGTGTAGCCAGTTTTATTTGCAGCAGAGGAAAATCAGTCCCCTTTTGGCTTATATTGAAATCCTCTGCCATTTTTCTTTACAAATCCATATTTTGTACTTTTAATTCATTACTGTTGTTTTGTTTTGTTTTGTTTTGCTCTCTCCTCTCCTCCACTTCTTATTAGAGCTTACGCTATGCCTGCATCCTACGTCATCCGCTGGAACGCCACTCTCTCGTGAACAAGTGTATGACAGTTAGCGGACGCATGAGATTACAGTTTATAAAGTTTAAAATATGGGTATTTTTCTTACACAAATGCTTGGATTCATTTCAGAAGGTCTTTATTAACCTCTCAGAGCCGTGTGAAGTACTTTTTATAATGGATGGATGCACTTTTTGCTTCAAAATCTTGACTACCATTCAATGCCATTATAAAGTTTGGTAGAGCCAGGATATTTTTTTCCGTACTATTGAAACTGGATTTTAATGTGTACGGATTGGCCCCATACACTTCCACTGTAAAACAAATTTTACTTTAAAATTTTAAAGAAAAGTTTAACTTGCTTTGAACCTGGATGTAATTTTTGTGTTTGCAAATATGCCTGCTGATTAAAGCAAATTTACTTACGAAGACTACAAATCACCTGTTGGGAGAAGTTTTGGTGAGCTATATTTTTATTGTGTCTAACAGTTATACTAGTTAACTTCAGGGAGAGTCATTTTATTTGAATATGGCATAGAATAAGGAATATTGTGCAGTGTTTCACAGTTTCTTGTTTGTACAGAGTTTTATATGCTGAACATGTTTCATATTGAATATATGAATATGCTGGATGATATTTTAATTTAAGTTTGTTTGTTCATTGCTCATTTTTGAATATTTATTGCTCTATTGACACTTTATAAGAATAGTGACTTACAAACCCCATAGACATCAAAGGTGACACACTTCAGAGGCCGCTTCAACCACCAAATGAGACATTCTCTGTTTGGTGAAGGCAGCTCCATTGTTTTTACCGCTAAAACATACAAACAATTGGTGAGATCTACACCACTGGACTGCTCGGTCAACGCAGATCATCAACACCCTTACCGGGCAGAGACTAGGAAGTCGCACGTCACTTCCATTCCCTGCATCAGAAAGGGGCAAAAGCGTCCAAGAACACCTGCTGGAAGTGAAATGGGGATGATGCTTAGTAATATACTCAAGCCTAGGTAGCAGCAAAACATTAACCAGCCCCGGGGGAAAGTCCATACAAGAAGAGCTTATTGAAAGAGGAGTCACTGAGATCAAATGGATTAAGTCTTGTGTACTGGGCCACTCATGACCCAGAGTGTTCCTTCCCAGAGACGACGGAGGAGACAGTGAGAACCAGAGCAGGCAATGCGTAGTCATGCTAAAAGCAAACAACTCCACTAACGCTTAGCCAAATCTCTGCCATATGCAGGTCTCGAATTGAGGGGGGATGGCATCCCCCTGGTTAGAAAAACGACAAAAAGCATCCCCTCAGTAAAACCACCATCCCCCCTTACCATCCCCTTTGGATTAATAATGTGTATTATGTCAAGTCAAGTCACCAAAACCAAGTCACCAAAACAGATTGTGTCAAAGCAACTGAACAACATTAATTAGGGAAAATGTGTCAATATGTAAAACTTATCCTGCAAATGAAATGTTAAAATTATCTACTTAAAGGGATACTCCACCCCAAAATGAAAATTTTGTCAATCACTTACCCCCATGTCGTTCCAAAACCATAAAAGCTCAGTTAGTCTTCAGAACACAATTTAAGATATTTTGGATGAAAACTGGAAGGCCTGTGACTGTCCCATAGACTGCCAAGTAAATAACAGTGTCAAGGGCCATAAAAGGTATGAAAGTCGTCTTCAGAATACTCCATCTGCCATCAGACGTGCAATCTGGGTTATATGAAGCTACGGGAACACTTTTTGTAAACAAAAATAACGACTTTATTCAACAATTACTTTGTCAACAGTCTCCTCTGTGTCTCTCCATATCATCCGTGCTACAAGGATGCACTGTTTCTACGTGTATTAAGCTTTGATTGTGGTATGGTGTGTATGCTCTTCTGTATCATCCGCGCCACAAGAATGCACTGTTTTTCTTTCAAATCAAAGCTAAATACAATAAACAGTGCATCCTTGTGGCGTTAATGATACAGAAGAGCATACACAGCAAATGGTGATATGGAGAGACACAGAGCAGACTGTTGACAATGAAATTGTTGAATAAAGTAGTTATTTTTGTTTTCCCAGATTGCAATTCTGATGCCAGATGGAGTATTCTGTCAACGGCTTTCATACCTTTCCTGGACCTTGACACTGTTATTTATTTGGCAGTCTATGGGACAGTCACAGGCCTCCCGGTTTTCATCCAAAATATCTTCAATTGTGTTCCAAAGACAAACTGAGCTTTTATGGGTTTGGAACGACATGGGGGTAAGTGATTAATGACAAAATTTTAATTTTGGGGTGGAGTATCCCTTTAAGATAATTCACGAATAACTGCGATTGGCCTGCGATTTCTTTAAAAAGAAGACAGCAGAAAAGGTATGATTTTTCCTTCATTAGAATTTAAAAACATTCCCTTGACACAATGTGTGCTGTATGTAACTGTGAGGGATTGAGAGATGATAGGAGAGCTGACATTATCGAGTCACGGACTTTGCAAAAACAAAACAAAAACACATCTTGAGAGGTTAAAAGCATTCACTGTGCAATGAGGCCTATTGGAATACAGAACCTTATAATTCAAGTAATGAAAGAAAAAATAGCCATGTAGGAGTTTTTATGTCTTTTATATTCATTGCACAAGCAATGTTCTTTTCTGAATATCAGGTGGCCTACATGCGCGAGCACAAATGTGCGATTCATTTTATACAACAGTGCATAGTAACATGGTGTTTTGTTCCTTGAATGAATTAGTTTTTGAACGAATCAAGTGAGCCAGTGATTCAATAGTCCATTCAGATGTGTGATGTCCTTACATTAATGCACCACTAGATGGCACTCAAGCTTCTTGATTTAGATATATGCATAGGAAGTAAGTGAGAAGAGTAAGAAAGAATGCTGAGCATGTGCATGCATGTTATCTTGCTTGTTCATGATAGTAATTAAAGTTTACTAAGAGAAATACACAGTATTGTGCTTCTTGTCTACATGAAGACATAACAAAATTGGCGACGAGGAAGGTTTTTTTTTTTAACAAGATTTCCTGAGGGTGGTATCAGTAAGTGCAATATTTCCCAGTCCTTTTTTGCCTTGTCCCGGTGAGCCTGCTATACCACTAGTAACATGGCTGAAGATGTTTCAGAACTACATGCTCGTCATCAATGCTACTGGAGATTCCTGGCCAGAAGCCAGAAAACGGGCTTTGCTCCTTCACTGCCTCAGAACTGAAGGCCAGAGACTGTTTTATACATTGCCCAATACCGGTGACAATCTGGCAGATGCTATTAAAGCTTTGGAAGAGCACTTCATTCCAAAAAGAAATGTGGTCATGGAAAGACATGCCTTCAGGAAACGAGTGCAGAGGACAGATGAAACGGTAGTGCAATATATTGCTGCATTAAGACATTTGGCGACTACTTGTGAATTTGCTGACAATCTTGAAGATATGCTGCGTGACCAGCTTGTAGAAAACATTGCTAACTCTCGCATTTGTGAAAGATAATTAGCGGAATCTAAATTGACACTGGAGATTGCAATTACAATTGCCACACAGCTAGAGGCCGCTGATGCTCAGGCAAAATCAATGGCTACAAGCAACCCTGCTCCAGTACATGCTGTACATTCCACTCCTGCTTCTGGACGACAGCGTCCTAAAGCCAAATTCAAAGCACGTACCTCATCAAAACCTCTGCTTCTGCTCTGTCAGCTCGGACATGCTTTCACTGTGGCTCTGCTGGACATCTTGCAAACGCACAGAACTGCCCCGCAGCATCTGCTAAATGTAAGAATTGCAATAAGACTGGACATTTTGCACGAGTCTGTCGTTCTGCTCCTACTCATTCAGTGCATTCAGTTGAATTACCAGAGGTCTGCATTCTCTATCTACCTGGAGCAACTGACCGTTTGATGTGTGATTATAAATGCCACACCTGCTGCCATCCCTGTCTCTCTTCAACTCACAGTGGACTCTGGTTCATCAGTGTCCATCCTGCCAAAACAATTATATGAGCAGCATTTTCACACTGTGCCGTTACATGCTCCTACTGCTCGTTTAGTTACTTACTTACAAGAGCCAATTTCAGTACTAGGATGTTTACCTGCAACGGTATCTAAATATGGCCTTACCTGTCCTGCACACTTCTTCATCGTTGACAATGGCACAGCTTTGCTAGGCAGGGACCTGATTAAGGGACTCCAGCTTCGATTTGATGGAAACACTGTGCTGCCGCCGCCACAATCTGCTTCAGTCTGTGAACTCTCCACTCCTCCATCACAGCGTGCTACATTGGGCTGTGTGAAAAATTTTACACACAAGGTTAACATTTCTGACTCTGTACCTCCTGTCAGACACAAACTGCATTGCTTACCTTTCTCTGTGAGAGATGCTGTTTCTGCAGAACTGCAACGACTCTTGCATGCAGGTGTAATTGAAAGGATTGACTCCTCTCCATGGGTTTCTCCAATTGTTGTGGTCCAAAAGAAAACAGGGGGATCCGCATGTGTGTGGATCTGCGAGGGCCCAACAAGGCAGTTATAGTAGATAGCTACCCATTGCCCCACATGGAGGAGATGATGACATTATTGAAAGGTGCAACTGTATTTTCAACTATTGACTTGGAAAGTGCATACCATCAGGTACCTCTTCATGAAGACAGCCGGGACCTCACTGCATTCATTACACACGAAGGCCTCTTCAGGTTTTGCAAGGTACCTTATGGCTTGGCATCTGCTCCATCTGCATTCCAAAAGATGATGGTTGTCATTCTAAAAGGACTCCAGAACGTTGCAAATTATCTGGATGACATCATCATGTGGGGACGCACGCTACAAGAGCATGATCAAGCACTACAGAATGTGCTGCAACGTCTCAAAGATGCTGGGTTGGTGCTAAATGAGTCTAAATGTCAATTCAGAAAGCAGAGCTTGAAGTTTTTAGGACACATGGTGACGTCACAGGGTATTCAGCTGGATCAGGAACATCTCTCTGCAATAATCGATGCACCTGCACCATTGGATGCTGTTCAGTTGCATTCTCTGCTAGGCCTCCTCTCATGGTACAACAAATTTATTACCAATTCTGCTTCCGTACTGATGCCTCTGCGTGCATGCTTCAGAGATGAGTGGATTTCGCTGGTCTGATGAAGCTCAACAAAGTTTAGCTGATGTAAAAAAGCTACTGGTACACAGTCCTGCACTTGCACTATTTGACCCGGGGCTGCCAGTGGTCATTTCTACTGATGCATCTGCTTACGGACTAGGTGCTGTCTTCGCACAAATATGCACAGATGGTCAAAAACGTACTGTTGCTTTCGCATCCAGAACACTCACCTCAGCTGAACAGAAATATTCCACTGTTGAAAAGGAGGCTCTGGCATGCGTTTGGGCAGTGGAAAGATGGAGGACATACTTGTGGGGCTGCAGATTTACTCTGAGGACTGACCATCAAGCCTTAACGATGCTGCTGACCACAAAAGGGACTGATAGAGCTGCTATGCGCATAGCCCGGTGGGCTGCTCGGTTGCTCTGTTTCAACTATACGGTTGAGTATCGTGCTGGATCTGAAAACCACACTGTAGATTGTTTGTCCCGCTTGCCCCTGCCTCTTACTTCGGATGCTGAGTCGGATACAGAGCCTGAGTTTGTTGCTTTACTGTCCACTGGTCCGACTGCTATATGGAGCACCATATGCAAATGGAGCTATTGAATGCTTCCACAGAGTTCTTAAAAGTACAATTCAATCAGCAATCTTACAATCAGCACCTTGGAAAACAACAGTGACTGACTTCCTGCAGATCTATCGTGCTACACCTCATGCTGTGACAGGCATTTCCCCCTTCGAATTACTTCATGTAAGGAAAATGCGTACCCGCCTTAATGCCCTGAAACCCTCAACTTCTGGTCATGAGCCTAAACAATTGCAGAAGCATGTTTCATCACGTCAGGATGTCATGAAATCTCGGTTTGACCACAAGCATCGTGTGCATCACTTTTCTTTTCGAAAAGGGGATAAAGTGCGAGTTAAAAAAGTCTGCACAGGTACCAAAAGCCCATCCAAAATTCACTCCTCCAGTTGAGGTTAGGAAAAAAGTTGGCCCTTACACCTACCTCTTGGATGATGGAAGGAAGTGGCATGCATCGTGTCTCGCACCCGTGCCGACTAATGCGCTGGATAATGGACTGACCACCAATGCTGAAAACTTGATTCCCTCTCATGTTCCATTGTCTGGAAATTCAGTGTCTTCTGATGCTTGTCCACGGGAGAAACGTCAAAGACGTGAGCCAGGTTGGCTAAAGGACTATGTCTGTTAGTCACAGAAACTGACATGGACTTTTGCAACATACATTACACACACTCACATGGAAATTCAAGTACTGAATAGTAGTTGAGTAGTTTAGTTCATGTTGCTCGTTATTTGTAATGCTCGTTTGCATTCAGTTAATGTGTTTAAGTGTATAATTCATATACATGTGAAATTGTTGATACATTACAGATCTGATGTTCTTTATTTCTGTTTCATGCCAATTGTTAGTTACAGAAAGAATTCATTTAACTAAGAGGGGAATATGTGATGTCCTTACATTAATGCGCCACTAGATGAAACTCAAGCTTCTTGATTTAGATATATGCATAGGAAGTAAGTGAGAAGAGTAAGAAAGAATGCTGAGCATGTGCATGCATGTTATCCTGCTTGTTCATGATAGTAATTAAAGTTTACTAACAGAAATACACAGTATTGTGCTTCTTGTCTACATGAAGACATAACAAGAGGAACTCTTTCCCTGCGTCCCAATGTGCATACTATCCAGCCTATCTGCCCTAAATAGTATTGAAAATTACTAATATCACATAGAATTTAGGGTGGATATTATGCACACTGGGACGCAGGCTTGTTTCGTTTCTAATTGAATCGTTTTGAACGAATCGTTTGATTTGAACGATTCAATAATTCATTTATCAAAACATGGGCTTGATGCCACCTACTGGTGGTTTTATTGTCATCATTATTTATCCATGACAGGCCTAAACCAGGCCAATGTTTCAGCACAAAAGCACATTTAGCAAAATATTGTTTAATATTGACCAAAATCCCTCCATTTCAGGCCCGAGAAGGGGGAAAAAAAGCTTAGAAATAATAGTTAATTTAATAAGGCTAATTTTTCATTAAATAAAAACCTTTTTAAAAATTAGACACATTTTGTAAGCATTATGTAAAATTAGCTACAGGACCCCCATCCCTGAAAAAGTAATTAACCACACCATCCCCCCTGAAATTTTTTAAAAGTTCAAACACTGGCCATATGAGTGTGTAACCCATTCTGCCTCGAAATTAGGTCCCCTCCAAGGTTTATATGACCTTGGACATAAACTGCTTTGACTGACAGACACCTTGGTCTGCACCCAAAGAAGAACACGTCTTGCCAACCTCCACAGGGGGTGGAAATGTAGTCCCCCTTGGCAATTCAGGTATGAGACCACAGTCATGTTGTTCATCTTGACCAAAGGGGCTTTCCCCCTCGGACCGTTGTGCTGCTTGCATTCACACCGTGAACTCTGAAGCGTCCGACAGCTACATCTTTACACGATTGAAACAGCATAAAAATCTCATATCATCAAGACTGAGAAAAGAACACAACGCTGCAGACAACAGATAGCTAAACGCCGTTATCACTGTTTTCCATGTTTGTAGAGTATTTTTACATTGGATTTTTATAAATGCCAGGTAGCCAGTGTTTCGTATGCATCTGGCCAATCAGCATACACTGGTAGTTCCTATTGAACTGTTTTAGACCCTATTCTAAAGTAGGAGATAATTAAGTTCCCCAATTTAGTTCTCCCAAAAGAGTTTCTAGAACCCAGCAAATATGCCCAAAAGTAGGTACTTCTGCCAATAGTTCTAGGAACTATGAAAATGTTCCTCCGGTGCGAAACCCCCTAAATATGTGACAACCACTTAGATGTCTGAGTAGCAGTAACACTGCCAGCACCTCCAATTGATTTATGTGCCAGCAACAATGCACCTCTGTCAAAGTTCCAAAGGTTGGGTGTCCCTGATAGACTGACGAAAACCTCTGCGCATCATCAGAAGTCTGTGGAACAGGTGGCAGTGAGGTGAAATGTTTTGGTTTTTGATCCACCACTGGAATGGCCTCATGTGGAGCAGGCCCAACTGAACCACATGAGATGCTACTGCCATAAGACCCATTAGTCTGCAGCATAAACCTACGTGAACTATACGCCCTGTTCTGAACTGACTCAGACAGGTCTGCAATGACTGAACACATGCAGGAGACAGATGTGCCCACATCGTGCGAGAATCCAAGTTTACATCAAGAAAAGTAAACGTAAATTACTGACGTGGCAACAATACACTCTTCAGCAGGTTTACATATAACCCAGGCTCCTCAAATGTCTGAGTAAGTCTTGATTGCCAAATCCTGTGATTGAGTGTGTGTGTGTGTGTGTGTGTGTGTGTGTGTGTACGTCAGATAACAATGTATGTGGCTACAATATGTCCAGCCAGCTATGTTTGTGAAGATTTTTATTTGTATTTATTTATTTGTATTTATCATATGCTTTCAGGGAGTATATCCACACAGGTGTATTTTTCAGGTTAATTACCAAAATTATTTAAAAAAAAAAAAAAAAAAAAAAAAACATCCTGTCTTTAGAAACATACAGGTAAAAGAAACCTTATATACGGTGCATTACTTGACACTTAATCATTCAGAAATCAATCAGTGTTGTATAAGGGTTTTTTTATGTATAGGCCTAACAGTAAATGTGATGAAACAGAGCTTAAATTTTTTTTAAATAACTGGGCTGAGATATAAGAATTTTGATGACTGCAAAAATATTTCAATTCAGTATTGGTCTACACATTATCCCTCTGTTCACATTTCAAAAGAATTTGTAAATAATAATAATAATAATAATAATAATAATAATTTGTAAATAATAATAATAATAATAATAATAATAATAATAATATAATAATAAATATATATATATATATATATATATATATATATATATATATATAAAAAATAATTGGTCATTGTTTCAGAGGCGTAAATTGACCACTAGATGGAGCCACTAGAATACCTAATACATGGGATCAAGGCTCTAGGCCAATCTCATTTGACAAAAATATCAATAAATAAACAAATAAATACATACATCAATTAAGTACTGGTACTTTTTGGGGTCACCTTAAATTATCATTTATCCTGAACTTATTAAATATTAATAGAAATCATTGTATTAATCACTATTTATCATTGTGCACAATTCCAAAACAAATGAAATACAGTAATAATAACCATATATTTTTAAAACGCACAAAACAATAAAAATAAATCATTAAAACATATCATTAAAACAAAATTCCGTACCCTTTAGGCTATAGGATCCTCTGTGTTACACCTGGTCTGACAATGGGTCATACAGTTCAATATGTTGTCATTTCACTGAGTTATCCTCTGATGATATACAGAATATATGTAGTCCTCCCACAACAAATTTCTGATCACAGACAATCTTGTTGGGAATCTAAGAACATCTGCCAGAATTGGTAGGGTAGACTGGGGGGTCCAGGGGGTCCAGTTTCCATGTTATTAGATTTTTTTACAAAAATTACATTTGTACCAAAGGTGTGTTTTGTCCCACAGGTGCAGTAATTTGCTTTAGTCTAAACATTTCCAGCAGAATCAGAGTACATGCATCTAAAAGTTATAAAGAATATCATCAATAATTATGAATTGCAAAATTAAAGGCCTATTTGAAATTTATTGTTAGCTGATAGCCTATACTGACTTGCTAGCTAATAACTAGCTACCTGGTGCTAATCTGAGGTAATTTTTTAAATATCAAGTCACAATATTTTTAAACAAACAAAAAAAACATATTAAAAAAAAAAAAATGATATGATGTTAAGAACAGAGAAACTACAGCCATGACCGTTTTCCCCGACTCTACCCTACCACTGCATTTTCTGACACGAAATTCATTCAAGCAGTCCTAAATGTCATCAAAATTAAAAGGCATGTATGCTATTGCTTACACTGTAAATCTGTTTTTTTTTATTTATTTATTTATTGGCATCATACAAGAATAAAACAATAGATTGTTATACTTATTCTGACAATGGAAATCATCTATCCTTCTCTTGGGTTTTTAAATGTCCATTTTTTTTTTTTTTTTTTTTTTTTTTGCACTTGAATACGACACCACATACATCCTGCACGGAACGTACACTAGAGGCGCCAGAGCTTTTCAGGAGCCTTTACAGAAGGCGGGGTGTGATGATGCCGATGCCACTGCCATTGCCTGCGCTCCCACTTTGTGGCCAGTCTTCATTCATATTCAGTAGCACCAGCACTCGGAGGACAGCAGCCATGATTCACATCGATCTTACAACGATGGCATGCGTGATTTCTATATGCCTATGTGTGGGAAGTCCTTTGCCTTTTCAAAAGTTGTACGGTAAGAGTTTTAAGCCATAGCGATGCCTATATAAATGTTAAAACACTTTTTTTTATTTAAACATCAACTTAAAAGTATTCATCCAGTATCTATAACCTATAGATGAATTCGTAAATTAAATTCCTTGCTGTTTGTTCTGAATGGAAATAGGCTGGATATCTATATAGGCACCTCCAGAAGGTGTGTTAGACTACTGTTAACTCTGGGCTATGAAACCCTGCTCTGGAGCATTTATTGCGGCGAAAAAGATACAGAATGTGAAGTATTGTGGAATCTTACAGTTATTTTCATTTTGCGACAGCGTGTAACTTCAAATAGGCTAGCCTAGGATAGCTGTAAAAATCACAGAAACTGATGGACAACAGTTAAACGTGATAGGGCTTAAACCAGGATTGCGTTTTAACCGTGACGAAAAACCCATAAGCGATTTGGAAATTGACAATAATAATAATAATAATAATAATAATAATAATAATAATAATAATAATAATAATAAATCGCTTCACGTTTTTTTTTATGGAATTGTGTTTTTAGTTTTTCAGAGTGTCCCACAACGCAGGAAATGCTCTGTGAGAACATGGTCACCTCTAAGGGATTTACCTACAAGGTGCCTCAGGACAAGCTTCCAGACTTGAGAGATCGCGATTGTGAACATGGGTGGTTTTATCTGGTGGGAACGCCCTTTTTGTTTTTATTTCCATTTAAAAGACAAATTACAATATTACGAATATAAGTTGTTTTGTAATCATTATATATATATATATATATATATATTTTTTTTTTTTTTTCTGTTCATAGAATGAAACATTTATTGTTGACTCAACGCAGCCTGGGGAGAATTTAGGATTTGTAGTGGCTGTGACTTCTGAGAACCTGACAGTCAGCACCTGCATAAACCTTCAATGGCAACTTCACTGTGAAAACATTAAGGTAAAGCAACAACGTAAATGTTTCTGTGTATCTACACATTGAGAATAAGTGCTAAATAAATATATTCTAAAGATATAATTTGTGTTCTGTTACAGCTTCACTGTACTGTTAATTATAGAGGTAAGTACCATTAACACCATAAATGCTCTAGTCTATAATTATTTTTTTTTTTTTTTTGTGCTTTTGTTTATTATAGAAGATTACGTCATCCAAAACTGATAGGCCTAACTGTGTCATCATTTACTCACCCTTGTGCTATTTTGGAACAGTATAATTTTATTTCTTTAGTAGAACATAAAAAATAATTTTAGGCTTTTACTATATGGAAAATATGCATCATGCAATGATAATGAATTGTAACTCAGTAACATAGTTCCTTCTTTATAGTTTTTCAGCATAAATTAAGTGTGCATTTGTGTGTTTGTTTGAAGTGAAACATAAAGCGCCACATGAAACCCTGCCAGGAAATTACACATCTTCAGGAGACAAAGGAGATGGTAAGTAACCAATGTAAACATTGTAAATAGGTCATATATTCCACCATTGACTGAGATTGTCTTCAACATTACTGTGCACACTTTTCTGTTGTCATGTTTGTTATAGCAAGTTCTCCTGGCTGGCTTATTGCTGTAATCGTGGGGAGCGTGATTGTGTCTGTTCTCATCATATCTGCTACCATTTGGTTTTGTTTGAAGAAGGCAAGAAAGTAAGTTGTTATAAAATATTTTGTGTTCAATTTATTTCTATAATAGTATATAACATTTAGAACTGTTTTTAATTTTTCCTAGGTCAGCGTACACTCCTCCAGGTGAAGATGAATCTGAGGAAGAATTCTGAATTGTCAAAGTCTAAGCAATAGGTCAGCCAGATTAGTCTTAGCTCTGTGAAAAGTGTATCTTAACACTGTAAAGCCCACTGTTGCAGAATTACAACATCACTTTTAACAATTTAAAAAAAAGGCCTACAAATGGTTTTTTTTCTTCTCAAGACCACATTTACATAGTTAATGGGTTCTATTGTTTGTCCTCACAATGCTTTTGGATAGAAGTGTTTATAGGTCCGGTCATCTGGCCATGAACTCACGTATACCTGCAAACTTTGCGTGGAGCTCATCTCCTTTTTTTGCATGACTGGATTTGTCAAGATTCAAGTAAGAAAAATTCCCTACATATTTTTTATTTATTTATTTGTGTTTATTACAGTTTCTAGAACACATACATATTTAGTTATTTTGGAAAACATTAATCAAATTTAATTTAGAGCTTGTTAAGTCTATGTTGTAATTCTACAACGTTGGGCCAGAGTGGTAGTTAAAATAGCCTGTGCTCCTTACACATTACATAAGGACACTGCCCTTCTCACATGGTCACAAATTGAAATTTAAACTGTTAGATGATTCATTGTAACTAAGTTCTAAATGTGCTTTTCTGTTAAATTAGTACTTAGTTTAGCTTAGACCATAATTAAATGCAGGAATTAATTGTATGTGGTATTTGAAACTTCATCATCTAGAGCAGTATCTGAAACTCCCTGTATCTGTGTAGTTTTTATTTTTTTTTTTTTTAACTTCTAAATGATCCTGAAATTTTTTATGAGTGTTGCCCAAGTAGCATTTTATAGCATTAAAAGATATATATATATATATATATAAAAAAACAGAATGTTCTGAATGTTCTGGATTTACAACAATATTACAACATTTCCCTAAAAACTTACTAAAATATAAAAAAAAAATTGAAAAATCTTTAATTTATACATCAGAGACCTCCTAAAACATTTTTTTTCTATATTTGGGTAGGGTTAAGCGTCCAAAAGTGTCTGAATACATTTTAAGGCAAATTGAATATATTCACAACAATTACTTGTGTGTGCACCCTAGACCACAACAGTCTTAGGGCCAGTTCAGGCTACGATTTTATCCCAAATTTGACACGATCTGCTTTATGTAGAGTGTTGTGGGGATTTGTAAATGACAATGGGCATCTGGACGCAGGATTCAAAAATTTTATCTTGTGTAGAGTGTGGACAACAACCGATGCCACGTCTGCGATGCTTCACAACATCAACACAGAAAGACTTATGTTTAAATATCTGTGACACAAAGCAATAGGAGCACAGAAGCGCCTTCTTACATGCTTTCAAACAAGCCAAAACAAATGAGAGACAACCAGGGGCGTCATGCACTCATTATTCTTGAGGGAGCATGAGCTATTTATTTATTTATTTTTTCAAACTGAATTATCATGAAATATCTTAATTCTCACCTTTATAGATTATGATCTATAGTGGCGGATGGTCAAAGTAACTTATAAAAACCTGTCTGTTTACTTAATTAACAGATATGGGTGTCATGCCATAACATACTTTTAATACGACTGAGTTTATATTTAATGTAAATTTAACATTGCAAGTTAATGTGAATAAAAACATTGCAAGTAACATTATCAAAGAACTTTTTCACTGACAGTCTAGTTCGAGCACTCTCAAAAACTCCCATTAATATCAATGAAGCTTTTTTCTTCTCTCATTGGAATATGTAAATTAATTATATATCCGTTGTTGTCGTTCTTTCGTTTTATTCTGTGTGTGATTGTATTCAAACTGTATTTTATATAGAAAATATTAATCTGCAATTGTTTTGACTTTTGGAAGCTACATTCAAAATCCACTTGGCTCAAAAATCTGAGGGGGCACGTTTGTATAAAAAATCGAGTAGTTTTAAATCATTTGTTTCATATAATTTTATGATTTGTCTGATAGTTGTGATATTGCAAATAAATACAAAATGTATATGCATGAATGTCAGAGCTGTTTTCAGATGAAAGTAAATAACTGGTAACTGGATTGAATAATTATCACCATTGTTTGTTCAGTAACAGATAAGTGCATGGCATATTTTAGGTCAGCAGCCACCTGTTCTGATAATGCCAATGTGATGATTCATCGCGGTTTCCTCCCTTGGCAGTCACAGTTGCATCTCAGTCACACCTCTTGCAGAAACATCCAGTTTCCCAACCGCACACTACTGTTTGACAGTGTAGGCTACTTTAATAACAACACTAGAGGGTAAAAAACAATGTTAACCTGACAATATAGAGCAGTGAATCAACACAAAATACTAAGGCTGTTTAAGGTTAACTTTACAAATGCAGAAACATTTGCCTATAGCTACAATTAAGTATAGTGTTTATGTGGAATATCACAGTAGTAATTAATTACAGATAATGAAATACATAAAGGAAGAATTGAAGCCATATGGCACAAAAGGCCATGAAAAAAAGAGAGAAATTATTTTCCAGTATAGAGCCTCTTCTCCAACAAAATGGTGTCGGAGCAGTGACGTTACGTGGCTTCGGGATTTCTTTCCATGGACAAACTCCTTTCTTTCTTTCTTTCTTTCTTTCTTTCTTTCTTTCTTTCTTTCTCTCTCTCTCTCTCTCTCTCTCTCTCTCTCTCTTTCTTTTTTTTCTCTGAGAGAGAGTAGGTAAATTTATTTAAAAGTAAGTAAGAATTTAAAATATAGGCAAATGCTATTCCACAACTCCGGTTCCAGGTATCGCGTCTTTGTGCGTTGGTAAACCATGGGTTAGATTGCGCGTTCAAACCGTTATTTGGCTATAGCTTTTCATTTTATTTTTCATTAACTTTTCCTATTTATTATAAACCTGCCAGGGCTGTGTTTCCCAAAAGCATCGTAAGTAGGCTACATCTTGACCCATTGAAACCAATGGGGCTACGATCAGCTTACGATGCTATTGAGAAACGCAGCCCAGTTTAGTTTCCATTTTTATTTTTATTTCACATTATAATGGTCGATTTCTGTTTAAATTACTTTTTCAATGTTATTATTTGTTTATTTTGTTTAGTTTTTTAGCTAGGCTATATATTTTGTTCTTTAAGGCCTATAGTTTAAATTATAGGCCTTATTTTTGTTAATTAAGATTGTTTACATATTTAACGACATACAATGTATTTATTAGTTTACCCAGAAATGTCAAATTTTTCACATAATTAGCCTAATCGTCACGTCGTTCCAAAGCCGGGGTTTCCTAAAAAATAAAAAAGCCAAATATGCTGGCAATATCAACCCAAATGGTGGTGGTGCCATGATTTGAGAACAGAAGAGAACGAATTTTTTATTTTTTTAAAAAAGAAGAAGAAAAAGCTAGTTATTAAAATGTGTTTAGTGCTCACGTAGGCCTATTAATATATAGAGGTAACGACTTTTTAAATTTGTGGGCAAGATAATATTTCGTAGAGCTAGAGAAACTTGCGGTCCTTGTACTGCAGGTACGTAGAGCCAATACTTGAAAAAAGAGGGTGGCTAACCGCACACTGATCCACTCAAGACTAAAAAAAATCTTCCCAAAACATATTTTTTATTTTGTAAGTTGCTTGGTGCAAAAAGTGCAAAGTGCACTTTTTGTAAATTGTGTATTTATCTTTTATAAATATAATTCTGTGGAAAAAATTTTTTTTAATGATTTTTTAAATTATTTTAAAGTTAGGCTATTATTAAGTTATTATTAAAGTTATGCTACTCATATTTCACTGCTGGTTATATATTCTCTATATAATCGTGTATGTGACGAATAAAAATTCTTCTTGAATCTATTTCAGGAGAGATAGAGATGTATTATTGACCATTAAATTTAAATCACAAATGCGAACATTTTAAACAAAGCTTTGCTCGTGCCAACAGCCCAACGCGTTGTTTCTTTGACGCCATCATTCATTTTTAATAAATTTTCAATATAATAGCCTACAATATAAATATTTGCATTTCTAATCACCGTTTTTCTGATAAAATCTTTCTTCTACTAATATTCAGCTGATTACATGTGCTGAACACATGTGAATTCAAAAGGACAAGTGCTTACACGGCCCTGATTCTGCAATAATGCATGTCATTGAGAATTTTTAAAATACACATTTAGGTATTTACTGTAATCATGGATCGTGACCAATTTAATTATGCACACAAATAAGCCAACATGCAAAATTGCAGTAGCTCTTTCATTTACAGGTAGCTTATGGTGTCAATGAATCCTCGGTTCTCTCCCCATCGCCCAAGAACTCTGCTTCTGTTTTCCTCTTCCTTTCTTTTGACTCCAGATGTAATAATTGGCAGATCCAAATGCTTGCTCTCCATCTTGTCCGTCAACAGTTCCCATGGGTCTGAAATGAAATGTGTGAAATTTTAGCAATAATTCTCCAGTTGTTATTGCATCTTTAATAAAATATATATATAGCCTAACATAATTACACTTTAAAATCTTGAGCTTTTCACTAACTGACAAATATGCCTTTAAGATTTCATCTTTACTTTAAAAGAAAGTTTTAAACAAGGAGGAGTGACCCTTGGAAACATAAATTCAACAAGAAATCACACAGTCAGTCAACGTTGCATGCATTTTTACTAAATGTAAATAAATAAATAAATAACAAATTAAATAAAGTAATTGAAAGTAATTGAAAAAAAAATATTTAAAATGTCAAAATTTTAAATAGAAGACCAGAGACAACAACTCAGAAGATTCGATACGAGGCTGTAAGTTGGAAAGCTAAATTGTTTATTTTTGACGCTGCCTGGTTACAGGCAGGCTGATTTATTCTTGATAGAAGGTTTTTGAAATTAGTTGGGTCTTTCTAGCGCGAAAAACCCTTACTTTTTTATTTTTTTTTTTTATTTATTTATTTTTTTTTTTTGGTAGCAGGACATTCTAAAAGGCTTAACGTGATATTACTCACTTTATACGCTGAATAAGAGCTCGTTCTTATGACAGTAGCCGGTGTTTATTATAAGTCAAATTTGACAGAAGTTTGGTTTTCCCCGGTCGTTGTTATGGTACATTAAACCACTTCAAGCTTTCTTATAATAGACTTCTGGGGACGCTTAACGTGATATTATTCACTTTATCTGTGGAATATAGGCTCGTTCTTTTGACAGTAGTTCGTGTTTATTACAAGTAAGGTTTGACAAAAAAATGGGTTTCCCTGGTCGGTGTTTAGGTATCTTAAGCCACGTTAAGCGTTTTTCACGTTTAGCGTTTTAGAACGTCCCGCGGGTGGCGAGCTCCACATGTTTAGTCAGTCACGCCCACGGAGTGCTGCAGTCCGAAGCTCTGCCGTTTTTCCGCCTGGATACACACAGGCCTACACGGTGCCGCCGCATATCCTATGCTCTGAAAAATGCGAACAAGGATGGTACTATCAGCTGGGAACGTTTGATGTTCTGGAGTTAATTTTTATAGGCTCTAATTATCATTTAAACAGTCAAATGTTTAGTAACTCATTGGTTTGCTGTTGTTTGTATAGAATGGGGCGTTTATTGTTGACTCAACTCCGAATGCCGATGGAAAGGGGTTAGCGGTTGTAGTGGCTGTCACGCCTCAGAATCTCACACTGAGTGTCTGCGAGAACCTGCAGTGGCAACTTGACTGTGGCAAGGTAGTAGCAAGGAGTGTCTGATTAATTTACACATAACAAATAAGCCTGTCTGTGTGGCTCTAAATGCAGTGCTACATTGTCAAGCCATTACAGACCAGGCTCTAAAATAGCATTATAAAGCCTCACACCATACATGCTCTAGAAACTAATACTTTTCATGTGTATATTAAGTAGGCCTATGCTTTTGTTTGTGTTTGTCTAATTTGAAACATTCTGCAGCACTTGACCTGCCGAGAAATAATACAACAGTGGACAAAGAAGATGACAACTATGATGGCAATGGTAAAGGCAATGTTTTACCCTTTAGAAGTCTAAAGTTTTGATACTATTTCACCTTACAAAAAAAGAAAAAAAAAAACCTTCAGTTATCTTTTTTACATGTATTCAGGTTTACCTGGCTGGGGGATTGCTTTAACTGTGGTTGTGGCTGTTGGTGCATTTATCGTTTTGTTCATTGGAAAAATGTGAGTGCCTTTTGTAAAGTTGAGTTTAACATGTAAGGATGTTGTTTTCCTTCTGTCTTATTAGAAGAATTAAATATAATTTTATTCATAACTGGTGAAATTACATCACAGTTTTTGTTTGTGTCATGTACAAATTATTTTATTTTGACAGAAAGACTTCTGACTGTTTTAACCCTATAGGGCACTGCTTCTGTGAAAATGAAATTGTGTGGCGTAGAGGCAATGCTTTGTGCCTTCAAGCAAATCACCTCATGTCAGCTCAGGGACTGTGCCTGGAACACGTTATGTAAGACAAAAGTGCTAAGTTACCAAAATAATCTACTACTGTAATTTCTTTATTTCTAATTCCTTTTTTGTATGATTTTCACAAATATAACATTCTGTTGTTTAAGTAGCTTAAGGCATCTCATCTTTATGGATTGTATGAGTTTTCAAAAATACACACTCAGATGTAATGCAATGAAATACAAATTTGGAGAATTTTAGTTTTCACACTAATACCACTCAGTGAGATTTCTATAAAAACTGTGCATGTTGGGGGTACATGTATGTTGGACAGTACATGTGACGTAGAATTTTAAACCTACAAGTAGGTGTATTTGTATGATAGCACTAACTGTAAAGTGGTATGGGGTAATCAAAATAGCCTTTGTACTCAATTAGTCTGTGCTTTTTATTATTTTCATTTTTAGTTTAGTAACTTTAACTTCTGCTATAAAAGTATTATTTTTGTTTTTAAATTGCAATGTTACAATGTAATGTGATTTTAATCATTTCTTCCACATATGTCTACATGCTTACATTAACTTTATTTGTTTAATCCAAATACTGAGAGATATACCGCAAATCAGCCAAAAAATACTGAGATATGAATTTTTACTCATATCGCCCAGCCCTACACAGAAGTGTACTGGAGTTTTAATTAAAGTATACTAGAGTTTTTTTTTTTTTTTTTTTTAATAACAAGAAATAAAAAAAATAAAAAAATACAGACAAAATTACACAAAATTCCCACACAAAATTATAGGTTGGCAGGTCTACCATAGCTAACGATGTACCCCAGCAGAGCACCATAGTGATGTGGTCTGTCTGGCAATATTGTCTCTGAGGTCTCCATGTTCTGCTATTCACCCTTTTTTTTTGGCACTGACTCAGTTAAGTTGCATTTACGTAGAATATGAATAACTTTTTGAGAGTAAGCTGAACTTAGATTTTTTTGAGTTTTCAGTACAAAAGTTCCCTGCATGTAAAGCTGTTTTGTTAAATTAAAATGAACTTTTTGAGGTACTAATTTCCACTGACTTGAGTTGATTTTACTTAGATATTTTCAACTTGACACATTTAGTTAATTTTTTTGTTGTTGTTTGTTTTTGGTTTGATCAACAGTCATAAACTAGAAATCGAATTAGCTGTAAATGCAATGAATTTTAACTACTTATTCAGAATTATTTTTTTTTAAATATTTTAACGTGACGTGTGAGATCTACTGGAGCTCACTGAAGTTGGAAGTGGGAGATTTCAACTCGGATGTTTCCCTTTTCTGACGTTCTCTGGAACGCTGCAGAAGTAGGCTACCACCCTGCGGGTCATTTTTGATTGGTCCGCGCGCGGTCTGCAGGCTTTCTTCAAGAGGAAGGAACTATCGGTAGAAATAGAGTGCGCTGTTGTTGCACAGGGATACTTGAGGAATACTAGACTCCGTCTCTTCTTCAGTAGGCTATACGAGATGAAAGGGATTTTAAAATATCTCGGTAAGCCTTTTGAACATTTCTGAAATTTCTACTTTGTGGCAACAATACGTTTTGTTAAGCGGAATGGTGTGAATTATGGTTTCGGTTCTCTCAGACATTTGTCAACGTTAACCTTATCTGCCACAGATACACTACGCCGAAAATACGTTTTCACACATCAGTAAAAGGATGTGTGAAAACGTATTTGCGGCGTAGTGAATCTGTGTATCTGTTGTTTTACACCCTTAGCTGCTGTTCACTGACTGGTGTTAGTTTACGTTGTTTTGCGTTGTATTTATTGTCGTTTTACAGTATCGAGTTGGCTATTAGGAAGTTTCCCCTTAAATCGTAATTTTGAAAAAGTGTAGAATAAGAGGCAGCATATCATACCTTTGAGAGGATATTGTGTATCAGTATGTCAAATACTGTTAAACTGAGAGGACTGTACTCGAGTGGATTTATAATGTATTTGGAGCTGCAGCAGAACTGTGCCCACGTGTTTGTGTGTGTATCCTCACAGGGGGAGTTTCCATAATTGATTCTGTTGTTTTTATAGTGAGCTAATGATATTTTCTCTCTCTATCCCTACCCTGGAACTTGATACTCACAGAAACCTTTTTGCATTTTTATATATTATTATTTATCTGTTTAATGGGGAGTGTTGGCTGATCCCCACAATGTAGCTGCTCTCAGGTTTTACTTTAAATGTCGTTGAGGCATTTGGCCCACAGTGTAAACCAGTACACACACGTTTACTTAGTTATCTAAATAGGAAGTTTCGATAGACTGTTACTGATTTTATGTAGGCTACAGGTAGTTATCTTATTAGTCAGTCTTAATGAGTCAGTCAAACTTTAAAAAAAAAAAAAACACGTTTTGCTATCTGTTTGCAGATACCATAAAAATATAAATGAGTGAAAGGTACCATAAACTGAATCCTACCTGTCTGTGACTTAAGTGTAAACTCTAAAAATAGCTCAATCCAAAACAAATATTTAATGGCAAACAGTCTGAATACTAGCTAATAGGTTATCGGCTCATTAAAGGATAAGATGCTTTCCCACAAAAGCAGTTTATTTAGCATATAGGCCTAGTGAAGCCTCTCCTGCACTGACATCTATTCCTTGCCTTACAGTGGCTTTGTGGTTTATAGTAAATACTATAGTTAAAATATTAAAAGTGGTTCAATCCCATAAATAAAGCATATAATCACTAATTGTTTACAGTTTAATGGCAGTCACTTCCATAATACACACAAAGCATCATGGGGCATATGAAAAAGGTGGATACATCAGGTTAAACTGGGGAGACCAGCACCAAAATTCAAATACATAAAGTACCTGTTTTGAATTAATCAGGCCCTGACATATTGTCATACACAATTTGTGGTATTCTGCACTGTTACAAATACTGTATGAATTGACGATATAATGCTTAACTTTTTTTAATAACAAGGTTATAACAAGCAGCATCACACAAGTGACAGAACTCAGTTTTGTTCGTCTGATTAAATGGCAGATGTATGCTATTATTTGGCCAGGTTTTTTTTCTTTTTTCAAATCAAATTGTTCTGACGCAACATATTGTGTGAGCATACAAATCTGTTTTTCCCCAGCCCATAAAAATTATGACACTGATTGTACAGTATCTTTTTCATGAGTCATAATGCCCTCATCGGCGACAAGCTTCACTAAAAACTGTCTGGGCGTGTGCACACACGGGATGGGAGAAAAAAAATTACTAATTCATTGTGATTCTTTCTTTAAAATTATGAACCTATTGTCACACTTCACTCGAGGCAAGGAGCAAGGAACAAGGAAACACTGAGATAACTTCAATTCACAGTCTTTAATGATCACACGGGGAACGTAGGAGACACTAGAACACAAGGAATGACGTTCAAGGACCAACAAACACTAACTCAAAGGATGGGAGCTTTTAAACACAGGATAATTGGGGGAACACAGGTGCATGGAATAACTAATTAAAGGGAACACGGCACACACGGGGAGGAAAAATACAGTGAAATGAGTCCAGGGCGTGACACCTATTCAGTGGTTATTTTTTCACATATGTGTGATGGCACTTGATTAGACAAGAGACAGATGTAACTGGGTCTCTTTAGACCAGAGGGTTTCAAATGGGTCCGGAAACCCCCAGGTGCTGCTTGAGAATGTGTGGAAAATTTTTAGAGAAAAAAAAAAGTGTTAACCAAAAGCTTCCGTTATGAGAAGTTGAATTATTTGAATTAATTTGAATTAATAATGATATTATTTTCCTTTAATAAAACATAAATATTTATTTTGGCTTAAGTGTAATAACAGTATAAAATTACAATTATTTTATTTTAAAGTATAAATTATATATTGTTATCTTTGTATTTAAGAAGGCTTTGGCTTTTAAAAATGTTTAATTAGCCTATGATCTGTCCTGTGACAGATGTATTTCACTCAAATATACTTGACTTCAGAGTAAAAGTATAAAAATAAATATAAGATCAATTAGTATTCAAAAACTACTGGAGCCATTTTCTCAGTTCCAGTGTTGGCACGTAGTGTTTTGACTGTCTCCTATATGCCTCTATATTTTATAAACGTTCATTGTGTGTGTCTCCTCTTTCAGTTGGAATCATTCTGTTTGTGTACTCGAACATCAAACTGACATTAGGAGCATCTGTTGTCTTGCAATGCAATGGGACGAGACAGAACGATGGACAGTTCCTCTTTGTCATTTTGTATAACATTAAAGAGTACTTCAGTGACTGCGAGAAACAATGGCTTGTCAATGTGAGTATCCTATGTCTAAAGAAAAAGACATTTGTAAGCAATCTACTGAGTAATAATTTATTTAATTCCTGTGTCATTTACAGTAGCTCGCTGATTGAGTAAACAAATGTAAGACTAGTGTTGGTTGCTAACCCTTAAAGACGATCGAGTTTCTAATCTGCTTTTACCATTATCAATACTAAACCGTTATATTTCAGATAGCTTTAGTGAAAGAGTAAACGCAATTGTTTATTCTGTTTGGTCTTAATTCTGCAATTCCCACCATGCATCTTCATAACTTCTCTTTCCCTCTCTTGTTCAGGGAACTCTGACAGGTCTTTTTGAGGAAGGAAATCCATCTTTCATCTCTCCTATTACAAACCTGACCGCAAGCACTGCCACTCTGCAGGCCTGTCCTGAAAATCTTGAGTGTCTGCTCTCCTGCCCCACTGGCAAAGTAAGTGTGAAATTGTTTGTGATAAATGTTTTATTGCTTTTATGTTCTGCTAGGCCATCAAATGAAATGTCATTGATATTTAGTAGCATAACTGAACTGACATTGCTTTGCTTTATGCTTATTTTTATTTATTTTGCAGATCAATGAAAAGCAACTGTGCTCTTGTAAGTAACTGATTTATACTATTTTCTAAACATGACTGCAGATCTTGACAGATACTTCTTATTCTAAGAATTTTCTGTCTGAATACAAGAAAAGACGTGTTCCTGTACAGTAGTTTAAAAAGAAGAGTAGGGTGCTAGTGAGAGAAATGACCATCTGGCTTTTGTTGTGGCCAGATGTAGTGAATGTGTAAAGGAAGTTATGAGTAAGTGAAAGCAGCATATTGAACAGTATGACTAAGCTCTTTGTAGATTTGTCTTTCTGCCAAATTTACACTACAGACTAAACATAGATGTTAGTTCTCATGATGTGAACTGTAATAAATGAGTATTTATTAATTCTGTACACCCTGTTTAACACATAGTAATATCAAGTTACTCAAAACAAAGGATTTGATGTTTTATTGCCCTAATACATGCACTGAGTAAAATAACACTGTATTGCAGGTGATATCAGCACTCCGACTTCACTTTCTGAAGGTAAGATTCAACTGCTTATGCTATAGTGCTAATTTCTGTCAAGCTACTGTAAGGGAAGTTGGAAATAATTAGTTACGAATGAGTTGCACATTTTCTTTAAGCAAAAATAGGTTTTTTAGACCAACAAACTTGTAGCCTATCCTGATTCATAAGGCAGTAATCATCCTTCCAGCAAAATAGAGGGTAGTGGCCGACTACTACTTATTGACTTTGATTCTGGAGCTATTTTGTTTTCTTCACAGATATATTAGGGATATATTAAAATTCTTCAAAAAAAATTTTGAACCAAACTATCCAGCTCTGAGATGAGATGAATCACAAAATTACAACTTTCATTTACAGCACAATGTTTCAGAAAATCAAAGGAGGAAAGAGGCAAAAGTGTTTGACTTTTGAGGCAATAACCTACACGTTACTTGAAGCACTGCAAATGACAGATTCAAATCAAAAATGCTGGTACAATATAAAATATGATTTTAAATATAGATTTAGCAATTAACTTCACAAATATGGTATTACAAGACTAATACAAAGACTATAGAATACCCAAGATGTGTCACTCGTATAGAATTGAATGGGGAAAAATGCAAAGCTCAATATGGCTGCTCTATCAAAGGAAGCCCCATCTTCTGAATAAAAGAGCCAATCACAAATCGGTAAGTCAATGCGGTAAAGTCAGCGCGTCACTGCAATTGTCATTATTTAGAAGTCAGAAATCCTGGTTGCTATAAGAACAGTCGGCTTTCTGAGACGTGCGCTTAGGACTGCACATGTGCACTGGCTGGTCTATAGCCTGAAAAAAATGCTTTTTTAAAATGCTATTGGAGCAAAAGAAACAACATTTATGATACAGTTGTTGTCATATTTCATTTGTCATATAAAAAATTAAATCAAAACATAAGCTAACAGAACAGTATAATTAAATTTATCCCCATCCAAACAAATAGAACATGAGCTGCATTTGTATGCCCAAGAGGCATTTCAAAGATGACTGCCGAGTGACATGACTTGTTTGTTTGTTTTTCCAGTGGGTTATCTTGACTGGAGCGTTGGTATTTGGACTGGAGTGAGTGTGTCTGTGGTTCTGTTGGTGTCTGTGATTATCACCATTGTACTTTATAAGATTAAACAAAGGTGAGGTCCTCTAAAAATGTGGAGATTTAGTCATACACAGTGCTTTTATTAAATACTGGCATGAACAAGCTAAAGACATAGGTCTGTATAATATTTGTCTTTTAATATTTGTGTAATCATGGATGATTCTGTGTTAATAGGTCAAGATTTGGCCCTAGTGTTCCAGTTCCTGCTGAACAGATTGTTTTATTCTGGTATGTACTGTAGCATCAGTAGTCTGTGTGTATGAATGATGCAAATCATTACCTTTAATCTTATATTTTTAAATATACATTATATTTGGTAGTCAACTACAGTATAAAACAACAGCTTCTAAAAAGCTTTCACCTTTTTTTTTTGACCACAGAAGATGTTCCATCATCACACCTGGACCTTTTATCTTCAGTTATTCATTCTTTGTACTCCAGAAGTAATCTTTTTATAATTTCCATCATTTATGTAGCATTAGCTCTATTATTCTGTGTGTGTTGGCTACATTTAGCATCTCAGTGCTTTATAGCTTGTAGGATTTTGTTCATCTTTTAAAATAAATTATGACACTAACCTAAATGAAGTTACAAGAAATAGTGATATTATTTAGTTATAAATGATATAATCATATATTTATATATAAGTACTGCATGTGTCCACCAATGATGTGAACATATTATAATGTGTACTAAAAATGTTTTATCATAAAAGTGAATTTTATGTCTGTTACACAAATGGCACATGCTCAGCATGTATATTTATTTATAATATATATATATATATATATATATATATATATATATATATATATATATATATATATACATTATATTATTTTTTTTTTAAAAACAAAAAAATACAAAAATATATATATATATATAAAATAAAAAATAATATATTTATATATATATATATAAAATAAAAAATAATATATTTTATTAAAAATGATAACTTAACACAGGTAACTATGTATTCTTATTAATATATATATTTATCGCTGGTCTGTTTGGTTAGTGGGAAGGAACTAGGCAGATAGCATGGCACTTAGTGAGCGTAAAACACACGGCATCACTGTGGCTAGGGTTTATTGTACTGCTGAAGCAAATTAACTGTATTACCAGGGCAAGTATTTTCTATAAACTGCTGCTGTGGAAGCAAAATGAAATGAAATGCTGTGCCAGTGAGTTCACAAATCTAATACATTACTAGTCAAATCCACTCAGCACCTGCCACTGCTTCAGATCTGGCCTTAAATATGAATGTGTGTTAATAAACAAGTAATGTAGTACAAATGTAGTAGATCTACAATCTAAATAATCTACAATTTAATTAAAGTTGGAGATGTTTGAACTGAAATTTTCTCTGTATGCCATGCTATTTGCTGATGAAGTACTCCTCATATTGACCTGGGAACTTCCCACTAGTCTGTACGGTGGCCACTGATTTATGATGATGTGTCCGCTATCACTTTGTGGTACTGCTGTAGATTTTAGCAGATTTGTGTCAAATGTCTGTTAGATGAAAGCTTTATATGTGTCATAACTGATATGTTATAATATACGCTTGGCTATTGTATTGCACTGCATCCTCTTTGAAATGACTTCTGCCTTAAAGCACTTAAAACTGCGGTCTAGGTGAAGAATCTTCTTTTCTGTTAATAAAATGCTTTAAAAACATTTTGATGTATAGCTGATTGATTTCTCCATTGTTCAGCACTTAAGAAGAGAAGAGCAGCACTGTGAGGGTTGTGTTTGCTCAAGTCAATACCTCATTATGTCATCTGACAGATAGCTGATGTGCACAGATATGAATATGGGGGGCAGACTGACCTTGAAGTGGTCTTTGAGGTCTCCAGCTCATTCAACACCCTGCCAACAAGAAACTCCCAGTGTCAATCAGTTCTCCATATATGAAAACTGAATTTGATCTCAAATGCAAATTTTCAAACTCAAAGTTTAGCCATTTGATTTCTTTGTTTAATTGATTCGCCATGTTCTGTCCACAAAAAGGATAGAGCAGGCTAAAATCACCTGTTCTAATTTGATTGGCAGGCAGTTTCGCAACATCCACGATTCAGTCTACTGCACAGATTTTTCTGCTGGGAAACAGTTTACATGTTACCAGTAGCAACAGAAGAACAACTTATGGTAAACGTTCACTTTTTTAATCTAGCCACTCATATGCCAGAAAAATAATCACACCACTTTTTCTCCCCATACTTTTTTTTTTTCAACAGGAAAAGCCATCGTCAATGGTTGCTCTGTTGCCTTTAATAACCCCTTGAACAATTTGCTTTGTCATCCAGGATTTTCATACAGTCCAGACTCCACCTACTTCTTCACCACAAAACGGTCCAGGGTAATTTTGAGGCTTCAGAGAAATGTTGGCTAGTCTCACATAGCCATAAATCTTGAGACCAATTCCTTTGCTTTATCTTAGTGTTTAATATTTTTTTACCCTGAGCATGCAGTGCACCATCATTTTCTATTTTTGGTCTTTTTATTGGTATTTAAGAAGACAACGTAATTGACATTTAATGAAAAATAAGAGACAAATGACTGAAACCATTTAAACCATCCCATGCAAAGAAATATAAATGCAATTCAAAACCAAAACCCCACACCTTATATTCAAGGAAAAGAAGAAGAAAATATTATAAACATTCCTCTCTCCAATATGTGTCTTTGTTGTGCAGCTAAAGATTTCTTGCAAAACTAGTTTGGAGTCCCTTGCCTCAACTTCGTGAAGCCATTTTCTACTGGTTTTGAAATTAAAGTATATGCAGTAGGCTATGAGTATACCCGCTTTGAAAGACGTAAAAAAAATATATATATATACTGTGTCATTAATATCTGTGAAATAAGTAAATTAGCCACTTTTGTTTAAATGACTGGGTTGTAAAAGTTCATGACATTTTGGAAATTTGTCATAAAATGGCTTTTATAATAACAAATGTGTCTGGCATCATAGCCTAAATGTTTTTGAGAAGTCAACAAAATGAAATGTTTAAAAATGCTTATAACATTTGATTACTCATTTCGCCGAAATCATGTATTTTTTTAAACTCCTCATATGTGTTCAAATTTATCTCAGATCATGCTGACTGAAGGTTATTAAGAGCATTTGATTAACCTTGTTTAACAAATCCCTGAATTTAATGGCAAGGACATGGGTTTGATCTCTCCTTCTCTTCGCTCTAGCTTTGTTTTTGTTCTTTGTGGCTCTGTGGCTCATTATCTGTCTACTGTTTCTGTTATAGATTTTTCTGCTTTATATTTTCTTCCTTGTTTCTTTACCAGTGTGTTTCGAGCATCTCGTGCTTGCAAAAGCCTTTCTTTCTGTCTTGTCTAGTTTCTTAAACTTAACCAGTCTTTTCTGTCAGTCTAGTTATTTTTTTGTTCATGGTCCTTTCCATTTTCTAGTGCTGTGTTTACTGTCACGCCAGAACTCACCAGTCAATGAACTGCCCACCCTGAATCCGACTCTTGCTCCTGTCATTGGCCTTTGCATTATTCCCTGGCACTCTCTGCTGTATTGAACTCTCTAGCCTTGTTTGATATTCCACAGTTCATTGGCGATGTGGGTTAGGTACTATAAGTATGCAGGAAGACAGGAAGACTCATATATTTGACCTTTTTCTGCAGCTTTACAACAGCAAGGGACAAAGTTCCTCTTGACATGAACTGTACAATATGGTGTCTACTTTTCTATGGATCCTATTTGAAGTTCTACCAGAAAGACTCAGGAGGTAGAGATAAGACTGAAGTATTTATTTACAAAAACACAAAAAATAGAATTATTTTGGCATAGGCCCCATCTGTAGCGTGGATCTGAAGTTTGTAGATACCAGCTAATCATGCCGAAGAAGAAGGCAGGGCGGAGCCTACCCCCCACATGGACAGGGCCAACCTGGTGGTGGTTGGGAGGATGGAGGGAAATGACAGCGGCAGTATCTGCAAACACAATAGGATGTGAGTAGTGCACTTTTATATCCATCGTGTTGAGAGCCGATTGGCTAGACCTTAATTGTAATGTGACGTGACATTTAGTCTTCCTAGTAGAACTTACGCTTATGCTTCCATTTCTTGATAATTCCTTCCAGACGATCAAACCATAGTAATATCAAGCAAGGAGCTCAAAACAGAGGAACTTCTTTGTTTTACTACAAAAGAAATCAGTGTGAAGAGAGTGAGACTGTGATGTTTTCAGTGTTTTTATTTTGCAGATAACAGGATGTCTCTCTATCCTGCATCTACAGTCTTTTCTGAAAATCAGTTTTTTGGTACTAAAATCTACAGTGTTGTTCAGTCACACACCACATCTCCTGTTAGCTCAAAAATGGGATGGGAGTGCATGATACTGATGGCATCACCACTTTCTGCACTTTTCTGACTAGTCACACTGGCAGTCTTGCATCTAACCTATTGTTACAACACTCCTTGGATTCCCTTATTAAACAGAGTGGCTTTACCATGCACTGTCATGGTAGGAATGGTGTTCTTTGGCAGGTTAACTATAGAACTGTAAAATAGGCAGGCATATATGTGCTGCAGTGCTTAGCTCCATTCCTAATTGAACACACCCAAACCAGCTAAGCAAAGTCTTCAGGATTACCGGAAAACTCCTTGGCCTCCAGAAACATGATTGAACAACCTTTTAATGCATTCCATAGCAAAAAAAGCCCCAGGTGTCCCTGTCAATCAACAGATCTAATACACTAAAAGCTATCTTCAGAATCACATAGAACAACAATGAATGTGCTGTGCTAGCAGGTCTCTGCTTTGGTCATAAGATCTTGTTCGTTGAGTTATTTTATACTGCAGGGAACAAAGACATCCATAAAAGGTTGTGGGTTCAATTCCCAGGGAACACACATGATGTAAAAAAAAATGTAAAAAAAAAATTGTATAGCCTGAATGCACTGTAAGTCGCTTTGGATAAAAGTGTCTGCCAAATGCATAAATGTAAATGTAAAAGTGCTTTATCTTTGTCTTGTTCTCTTTCTTTCTCCTGGCCAGCGAGAGGTATACTTTCCAAGCACACACACACACGACCAATATGAAAAAATGATCACCGGGATAAGTGTGTTGTGGAATTTTCCATTCCTTTTATATCGTGATAGAAAGAAGACCTTTTGTTTACCAGCTCAGAATTTCACTGGCTACTAGTTATTTAAGTGTGTTCATGCACACTGGGAATGATTTTGTGTCCAATTTCTTGTGTAGTGCTCCGTACATATGAACAAAGGTTTCAGTCTTATATTTGCTGTTAACTCCCACACGCTCACTGCTGAGAAACCTGTTGTGCATAGTCTTTTGCTATTATAGGCCTACATGCCAAATCTCTGATGACCAGGGATGACCTTCCTGTACAACAATGTAGTTTAAGGTGACCACATTTCTGAAATGAAAACCAGGGACTTTTTTTTTTACACTACAGAAAATAAATATTAACCACTGAAAATAGCAATCATATCAAAACTATGGTGGCCACGAGAGCTCAATGTTCTGCAAATGAAAAAAACAGCTGCAAATTAAGAAAACATCTTCATCAATTTGACAACACACGTGCTGCAAATACTCATACAATTTGGTTGTGTTGTGAGTATTTGCAGCACATGTGCTGTCAAACTGATGAAGATGTTTTCTTAATTTCCCCGTGCTAGTTATTTTGTTATTTCTTTTATCTTTTTTTACTTTGCTATCTTGCTATCTTGTTGGAGGGCTCAAAATACTGCTACCAGTTCAGCAAATCACATTAACAGAAATCTAAATATTTAACACCTCACTGATTACTTTGACATGCATCTAGTTAGTGACATTTCCATTTATACCTATGATATTTCAACAATTAAAGGGCTAATTCACCCAAAAAGTCTGTCATTAATTACTCACTGTAAGACTTTTGTTCATCTTTGGAACACTATTGAAGGGGACTTCCCGAGGGAACGCCCTGTCACTGAATGTGAATGAATTCACACAGTGTCTGTTGTCACGTGAGTGGAAACTGTTATCTCCTCACTTTCCTCATTTTCTGCAGGAATCAGTTGTCCTTGGCAAACTGGCACACTGAATAATTATTTTCTTGTTAACATCATTGACTGTTTTGTTAATGACATTCTTGCCTGGATGGAGTGGTGTGAGAGAGACAAAAATGGGCCTCAGATAACTTTGAAAAACTATTTAACATAGTAACTGTGGCTGTCAATCTTTGAAAAGCACAAGAAAACACATCATGGTCCATGGCTTATGTGTTATATTCTAAGTCTTCTGAAGAAAGACATTAGCAAGCAATAATCTGAAGCTCACATTTAGCGTGCATTTCATTTCACTCCCTTGTAACACACAGCCTCACTCTCATCCAGTCCTTGGAAAAAAGGAAACCTAAGCTGAGCTGGGGAAGTCCAGACAGACTAAAATAAGACAGAAAAAGGTCAAAGGCCATGTCTAAAGATGACAGCATTATGAAAACATTATAGGAATGACAAGTAAGTGAATTATGTGTTCCTTATAACCTCAACACTTTTAACTGTAACTAAAAAGTCACATTTCCTAAAAATCTGGTAAATGGCTGGAAGTGCGGTGCTAGTGATTCTGTAGTGTACTGCTCTCTCACACAGCAAAGGTGGAGTTTCTTGACAATGAGAAAACAAACAAGGACAGACTGTGATGATGCATTTCAACGGCCATCAGCATTGTAAATCCTGCAGTCCACGTTTTGCTGTGAAGTTGTTTCAAACAGCAGCTATGAGAGTGACGGTAAATTTGACATCATTCTCTTCTGACTGCGATTATCAACCTCTCTCTTCTTTTTTCTCTTTTTTAAAATCATGAAAACTCTGTTGTGGAATTTTTATTTTGCTATTTGAGCAAATGGAATCACAAAAAATATTTATTTGATGTAGTCTCCAATTCACTGCTCTAGAAGTTTACCCGACAACTTCTGTTTCTAAGAAACCTGGAAAAAGCGTTACTGGAGGCAGAGAACGTGCAATGTTATGTGCTTTGATAAGACATACATTATATGGATGTTCTGCCTCCATAGAATCCATGTACAGACCAAAGTTATTATAACTTTGAATTTTAGTTTTCGAGTTTTCATATTTAATATAAATTCTAAATCTAGTTTAGTTCATTTTTAATTCATGTTCACTTTATAATTGTCAATATCTGCTTAATTTTTCAGTGCATATTTTATTTAGTTTATTTAGCTTTTTTGTTACATTTTTATTTTAGTTTTAATTTCAGTATTTTCATTTGCTAATATTTGACTGTTTAATTACGTTTAACACCATAAACTGCATTTATTAGTCTTGTCAATTTTGTCCTAATTAATCCCCATTTAGTATTTTCCTGAAGCATCGCTAGCCAAAATATTCTAATTAATTAATAAAAACAAGGGTAGCTACTAGTTATTAAAGTGTGTTCATGCACAAATAGTAGTGGGAATGATTTTGTATCCAGTTACTTGTGCAGTGCTCCGTAAGTATGAACAAGGGTTTCAGTCTTATATTTGCTGTTAACTCCCACACGCTCACTGCTGAGAAACCTGTTGTGCATAGTCTTTTGCTATTAGTAGGCCTACATACCAAATCTCTGATGACCAGGGGTGAGCTTCCTGTACAACAATGTAGTTTAAGGTGACCACATTTCTGAAATGAAAACCGGGGACATTTCCTAGTTCAGTGGTTAAAATCCCACTTGTGATTATCTACAAAATGGGGACAATATATATATTTTTTTATGTTTTTAATTGTTGTGGGTTCCATATAGGCCTACTAATATTATAATTAAAATGATGTTTGACTATGAAAAATAGTAAATATTAACCACTGAAAATAGCAATCATATCAAAACTATGGTGGCCATGAGAGCTCAACATTCTGTAAATGAAAAAAACCTGCAGATTAAGAAAACATCTTCATCAGTTTGAAAACACACGTGCTGCAAATACTCATACAATTTGGTTGTGTTGTGAGTATTTGCAGTGTGTTGTGTTTTTGGTTGTGTTGTGAGTATTTGCAGTACATGTGCTGTCAAACTGATAAAGATGTTTTCTTAATTTGGCCGTGCTATTTATTTTGTTTTTTCTTTTTTTACTTTGCTATTTTTCTATCTTGTTGGAGGGCTTTCTGTTGTGAAGTTAATTCCTTGGTTTTACATTTTAAAACTTTAATGTTTTATATTAATGTTCCTTTCATTTGACATGTTTAGAAATGCAGAAATTCAAAACACTGATTTGGTTGTTTAAAATATACCTGTGACCATTAAAAATAAGTGCCAGTTGTAAAAATCAAAATGTGAAGTGAACCACAAAGTATTAAATAAAACTTAAATTGAGGGAAATTACTAATACACTGTGGTTCTGACAGGTGTTTACTGAAATCTAATAACCACAGAAGCTGCCATGAAACCACAGTTATTATTAAATCTGATTCTGAATTGCTGAATTCCTTTCAGCTTTACAACAGTCCATAATTTTGCAAATGCAAATAAAATACAATTATCTGTGATTGTTATTTTATAATTGTAACAGCATATATTTCATTGTAAACTCCAAATCTCATTCAAAATCCTGAACTCAACATTGTCTTCTCTGCTTACATATATTCAAAAGAGCCAACCGATAAGCTCTAACACTCTGTGTAGAATCTAACAGTTTTGTTCTTAATGTTAAGGTAAACCTAGTTAACTTTCTGAATTCTTTTGATTAATTTAGCACACAGAACATAGCACCACAATGCTAATTCTGGGTTATGTGTGGGAGTCATTTTCAATTAAATTGTATGGGGGAATTTTATCTTGCAGGCATAAACTACACTTGAGTGTGAAGAGCTGCGTGGGTCTCATACCTCATGAAGACTTTGCACTGAGCTGTGTTGCATGTCAGCAGGGGCTGTTTATTTTAAAGCGATATAATCAGTTGGCTGGTTTCCCAGAAGTGTAAGTATTGGCACACAGGGGCGTCGGACTGGGGGTAAAACCAGTACTGATTACCAGGGCCCCAAAGGAAGAGAGGGCCCTTGAAAAGTCTGGAATAAATTTTATTTTACCTGGATATTTTCAAGGGGGTTATGGGGGCCCATCAGGACTGCCTATGCATAGGGCCCAGGATCTTGTGCAACGCCCCTGATGGCACATGATGTGACACCCTTACCAAGTATTGTCTTTGTTGTTGTAACCAAACACACAGGCATTGTTCAAACACTTTCAAAGTATGTTATATGCTGTTTGTCTTCCCTCTTCAGAAGGCTTACCAGCATCCATCACCAGTATCAGTTCAGTACAGACACTTAAGTTGCTGTTTCTTCTTTTTATACATTTCATTTTCTTCCAACAACACTTATTTTGGAAAAAGATCTTTGGAAAAGAATTTGGTAGAGATTTGGCTAGTAACCAGCCTTTGACATATCACCTTGGCAACTGCCTAGCCACACCCTCACAACTACCTAGAGTACCTGAGCAATAATAACCAACAGAGTTACACTGAAAATGAAGCAGAAGATTGGAATGCTATGGAGACTTGAGGTTTGGTCACTGCCAGCATTACGTTAACAACCAATTAGCAAGTTAGCAACATGACTCAGCAATATTTTAACACCCCAACTGCATAAAGCCATGAGAGTTTTCTCTTTTTTGTTGGTGTTTTTTTTCTAGGCTGTATAGCAAGTGGCCTTTAAGTATCACAAATCTTCACAAACAGCAAGTAAGGCAAAATAACAGGAAACAAAAACAGTCAGAAGTGGTCATCAGGTGTCATGTTCACTACTACAGCATCTCAGAGATCTCGAATCCATAGCAGTAATTATTACTGCACCGCATGAGTGTGACATCATTTATGACATTTACGTGGTTCAAACAACAGAGATGTGACCATATTCAGGAAACAGTCATGATTAACTAGTTTCTACAACAATGCTTTGTAATATGGTAGTTAATCGGCAAAGAAACACAACACTGGTTGGATGAATATAAAATCATTTCAACGCCACTGAGCACTTAAAATGATCTTCAAATGAATTCAACAACTCCCCCAACTCCCCCCACACAATCACAGTCAGTTCAGCAGTAAATGAAACCAGCTTTATCCACTGAGGCATGCTGATACTTTGACCATCTGGATTATTCCTTATCTTAATATATATATTATTTTATTTTTTTTTTGCCAGGAGAAGTTCTGAATGGAATGTTACAAATAATTAAGGCTAAAGACTTTGGCTAGGCTCACAGCTTTCTGGCTCACATACCTCAGTTCCTTAGTAACAGAAACACACGTTAACAACTTGGTGTTATTAATAGCTTTTGCAAAGCAAGTCACATCCATTTACAGGAAATAGCATGAATGAAAAAAAGCAGCAAAGTGAATTCTCTATCCAGCAGCGGCATTCATGATACCCTAGATCAGATCAGGCCAGACTTGTGGACATGTATACATTGTTTTCTGCACTTCTTAATATTACGGACTTTAAATAGGCAAGTGTACATACAGCACATATATGCCCATACTTGTGCAGCTGATCATTTTGCAGTGATGACATTTCGATTTCTTTTCTAATTATTTGTATCTATCTACATTTACGTTTTTGTACTTCTGTTTCTTAAGTGGTGTCTAATGTCAGAAACTGCTACATCTAAAAGAAATTTGAGATGGCCAATAAAAGACATCTGAATGTGAAACTGAATTTCTATTCAGCAAGTGTAAACAAAAGCTTGTTCTTTTACTGTAAACATGACAAATAGTGCTGAACTAGCATCTGTTTTCAGACATGCTGGGAAATAATTGACTCTAGTGGGACACATACTGTGATCTAGAGAGACCTCAGGGAAGTCTCATCTGTCATGTCTTGAAAGCTTGTTTACATTTCTGGAATTTCTTAGGTGAAATAAAGAAACTTTTTTTTAGGTTAGGTTAGGTTTTTCAGGTATGTTTGATTGGGGCTTGTAGGACTGGATTTGCCCTTCCTTCTTATATAGTATGGATGCAGTCGAGATTTTCTTGTCACCTACAATGTAATTTGTGTTGCTTCCTCTCCCAAGGCCTTATGGGATAGTAAATTGTCCTTTTGTATGTGAATACCTCAAAATATTGCAGGTAGTTGTATGTCATCCAGGTACTTTCTGACTACTGTAGAACACTGTAAATACTTATGAATACTGTAAATTTAGCCCTAGTCTTAAGAGAACATTAACATTTGGGAAAAAAATTATAATATAGGATCCCAGCAGCTGAATACAGTGAACCTGCAGCTGTCTGTCAAACAACAACAAAAAAGAGAAAATCACTCATTGCTCTTGACTGACTAACCTTTGTAGCTTTATTATGAATCAATGTATATTAATTCATGTGACCACTATGCAGTGTTTTAGTTTTACATTTGATTATTGAGTTTCTGTATTGCTTCTTAATGTTAAATATATCTAATGTAAGCCTGCCTGAAAGGTGCTATATGTAGGATTGACACTGAGTGGTTGAATGAAGTATTTCAGTCCAAATTCAAAATATTGGAGAGGGTTTTTTTCACCCAGCCCCCTTCTCCTCAGACATGACAGGCAGGTTGCCAGATTGATGACACCAACAGGAATGAGTGCACTTGACAATGAATGAAATGAAATGCACTGTGTTTTCCGCCAACTGGCAACCCGGGGTGCCGAAATCCAATTGGGTAAACTGGCAGTGGGCGGGTTTCACAAACCAAAACATTCTGGCCTGGAACGCACATTTTCAAAGTATAATAACTGCCTGTAGCTTTTTTTTTTTTTTTTTTCAGATAAACAAGCATGTTGACTTAGCATGTTTCTTAAATATCTGCAAACATATTATGGTATTTTTATGCTTTAGTAGAGTCAAAAACTTACATACAGCACCTTTAAAGCACTGATTATTTAATTTGCATCCATTTGTGACATTGCTTTTTATGTAATGCTAAAACACTGCTGGTCACTTTCAGAAGTTGTAGTGATGCTTTCTTTTTCCAAGAAAGAATGTGAAACATATACATTGGTTATATAACTTTTAGTTTTTAAATATTTTTAAATATAATTTAAATTAATGTCACACAATTAAAGCAATATTGTATTGCATATCAAATGTACTTCACTAAAAATTGCATTATTTAGCAAGGTATCGCATTATTCTTCAATATCGCACAGCCCTAATCTGCACTACACCTAAACCTGCCCTGTAGTATGAACAAAAGCAAATGTGACGTAAAAACGGAATCGCAAGCATGCCGTTTTAGTCTCTAAACCTTTTTAATTCCTTTGATCTGTGTCTTGCGTTTTTAACAGCCAAAACACTATCTGTGTGAACCCAGTGTTCTAACAGATGTAGTAGGCTAGAAGTGGGCAGGTTCATTTACGGTCCGGCAACTATGTGAATTTGACACATTTTAAGTTGGGATACTTGTGCTACGTCAATGCCCCCTTTCGTAACTTCAGCACCCCCTCACCAGGGCTCTGAGATTAGGTTTCCATTAGGAATGCTAAACATTTCTGATAGCTTTAGTGAAGCAGTAAATGCATAGGCCTACATTTATTCAGTTTGGAATTCACTCTGTTATTCTCATGCTTCTTCATTCATTCTCTCTCCCTCTATTTACCAGGGAACTCTAACTGGACTTTTTGCATATGGAAATCCATCATTCATCTGTCCAATTACAAATCTGACAGCAAACAGGCCTGTCCTGAAAATCTTGAATGTCTGCTTATCTGCCCCACTGGCAAAGTATGTGTGATATTGTGTGTGATATGCATGTGTTGTTGCTTTTATGTACTGATAGGCCATCAGATGAATTGTCATTGACATTTAGTTGCATGATTGAACAGACATGCTTGTATTTATTTATTTTGCAGATCACTGAAAAGCAGCAGTGCTCTTGTAAGTAACAAGTAATAAGTCAATAGTCATCCTTTAAGCAAAATAAATGACAAAAGTGTCCAACTGCTTTTTCATTCGACTGCTTTCTGGAAGTATTTTCCTGTTCAGTTTTTCATATGGATTTGTGGAACTTCTGCAATGAAAGTTTTTGAACCAAACTCTACACCTCTGAAATAATTAACAAAATTCTAAATCTCATTTACAGCACAATGTTTCAGAAAATCAAAGGAAGAAAAAGGCAAAGGTGTTTATACTATACATCGCATAAAGCACTGCAAATTGCAATAAAAAAATGCTGGTACAATATAAATCATTTAACTATGTATACATATACATTTAGGAATAAACTTAAATGCTTTTACCTCCCTGTTGGACACAACCTTGTCCAAAAGTGCTATATTTCATAAACTGGAAAAAATACTAGAGATTTTTTTTCCCCAGCCTATTATAAAATACTGCAGATATAATGTGTATGAATAATCCAAACCATTAACTTAATATGTTTTGAATTTATACATGATATTTAGCAATCAACTACAGTACAGTTGTTTTTTTTAAACAGCAGAAGTTCTATAAAGTGTGTGTATGTGCACACACACACACAATTATAATTTGTTACATTTAAATGATAATATATTTAACTATAGTACTTGTATTATTATTATTATATATATCACTGTGACACACTCCTGCATTGTGGCTGGTATTCTTGTAGTGCAAGTATTTTATGTAAATTGCTGTTGTAGAAGCAAATTGAAATGAAATGCTTTGCCAGTGAGTTCACACATCTAATACATTACTAGTTAAATCCACTTAGCACCTGCCACTGCTTTAGATCTGGCCTCAAATATTAACTTGTGTTAATACAAATCTGTGGTGAAACTGGCACTGCTATAGATTTGATCAAATTGTATCAGTTGTCTGTTGGATGAAAGCATTACTGTGTATGTGTCATGATTGATATGTTACAATATTTACTGAGCTATTGTATTGCACACCATCACTATACTCTTAGTAATGACTTCTGCCTTAAGGCATTTAAAGCCCTGATGTCTAGGTTCAAAATCATTTGGGGGATTTCTGTTAATAAAATGAATTTTGATGTGTAGTTAATTGATTTCTCTACAGCTCAGACATTGTAATTCAGAAGGTGAGAAGACAAGAGCAGCTCTGTCAGGGTGGTGTTGGCTGATGGCCAGTGATAGGGATAAGTGGCTCAAGTGTATAGCTCATTATGTTATCTGACAGACAGCTGTCTTCACAAATACACCCATGGTGGGTCAAACTCGAAGAATAAGTCTGCACAGATGTTTTTGATCAGATCATCAGCCTGCCAGGAAACAGTTTTGTTTACATGTTACCAGCAGCAACAGAAGAACTTATTGTAAAGAAAAAAAAAATACTTTGTTGAGAAATGTCACAGACCTTTAGTACTGAAACGTGTTCTTTTCTGATGTGTCACATGAAGCCCATCTGACTAAGATTCTATGTTTTATGATGCATGGAAAATATTCTGTAATACACCCCCTCCCCCTTCATACCATTTTGCTTTGTTATTTCATGCACTCCACCACCCTCTTCACAACAAAAGGGCCTTACTTGTGTATTTGGGTAATTCTACTGTTTCTGAGAAGTGTTTATCACACACAGTGATAAATATCAAGAAACATGAGATTGCTGAGCTTCTTTTCTCTTGCATTTGTTTTTGTTTTCATTCTTTGCTCGTGCCTCATTATCTCTCGGTTGTTTCTACTCAATTCTTAATTCATTAAATCTTACACTCACATAAGCCTTTATGTTTTGTCTAGTTTCTTAATCGTGTCTAGTTAACCAGTAAAATATAGGCTTAGAACTTAAAGAACTTCCACTTTTGCAGTAGCTAGCATCATCACTGCTGAAGAGAAGGCCTAATTATCTAGTGAAGTGATTTACTTACTGCAGAGTTAACGAAAGTTGTCATGAGTACTGTAATGTTTAAAGCAGATGTCATAACAAATGTCGGTAGACTGGGAAGCTTTTAAAATGAGCGGTATTTTCATAAATTGATGCTACCTTGCCTTCACACTGTGGAGAAAACAATGGCAGCACTGAAAAGGGGCGGGGCTACATAAGATCTATTAAGAAATATAACAGTGAAGTATATTCAGCCTCCCTCTTCAGCCCTTCTTCAAGCTGGCCCAGAACCAAGATGGCTTATCCTAATCTTTTGTATTTCTTTCTTTATCAGCATTTAACAAGTACTGATTTGCATTTTAGGTCCATTCTTTTTGCAAGACACAGAAAGAATCTGAGGTTGCATGCACCTCTACAATGCTCTGGAGTAATAACGTGAAGGTTTATAAGTGCCATTGTATACAGTATCAATGTATCAGTTTGTGACAGATTTACTTATTGGTCAAACGTTAAAAGAAAAGAAGTTGTCTTATATTGTAAGTAATTTTGCTCGTACTCATTTCTTTAGTCCTTCATTTAATCAAATTGGCTAATGTACTTATTTTACATATAATAATGCCATTTTTTAATGTTTTTATTAAGCACATATAATACATTTAAATTTTGTCACTTTTCCTTGAATTGTGGGGGTGAAAGAGGGGGTGTACTCATTTATGCTCTGCACTGTAACTGGAGAACACCACTCTCACATGTCTTTATCCTCATGCAATTTTTTATACCTCCTTTCCAACAACATCCATGGCTGTGTGTTAGGGAAGCAGGAAGAGTTTACATTCCTTTGACCTTTTCTGCAGCTTTACAACAGTAAAAGCCAAAGATCTTCCTGGCATAAACTGTACAATATGGTATTTACTCTGTTATAGGTGCTATTTAAAGAGCTTAATGAATTCCTTCCACATCAATCAAAACATAGAAATACCAAAAGAGGCTCAAAAATTCTCTGGAAGGTCTTTGTTGTCCTACATAAATCAAATGTGCGAAGACTGAGATTATATTGTTTTCAGTGTTTTCAATTTACAGACAATATGTGCAACAAATTGTCTCTCTATCATGCCACTGAAGGAAGAAAGAAAAAAAAAAGGTTTTGCATATTAGTTAACCAGTTACTTGTTTTGATACATTTCTGAAATGGATAAAGTATTGTCAGATTTCATTTGACCAACAATATAATACCTTGATACCAGAAACCAGAATATTATGTAATGACATTTTACGTTTTCCACATAGGTTATTAATGGACCTAATGGATATACCCTGAAATAATCTGAGCACAAAACAAGGGCAGTGCAGTTCTGTGTGCATTATACAGACACACTGCAAGTTCTTCACAGACATTGCAGAGGTTATTGTTTACTATAGTCAAATAATGTTTACTCCTTTTACATAAAAGACCATGCATTTAGTTACTTTTGAATTGAGCTGCTTAGAAATGACTGATATATACAGTCACTTGTTAAGAACACTGATGTGACACTGAGTAGACTAATATTCATCAAGTCAAATGTTCAATAAAATGCACATTGTATTACCATGCTGGTGTCCATGTTCAGAGAAGTGCAATCCTCAGACTTCTTCATCCGAAAAGTATAGTAACCCACAGTTCAGAAAATCAAAATATAGATGTTTTTCTTCCCTTTATGAGCGTGTTAGTTTGCAGTTCTGTGCTGTGTTGTTACACAATACAGTTGCATAGGTTGCATAGGTTGACTGGAATCATTAGACGTAAATAGCTCTTGGGGCTCCAGGACCGAAAAAAAATCAATAAATAGCATTAGCTTACAGTGAAAGATGCTTTGTGATAAAATCTATCAAAAAGCCTTGCCAAGATAATAGACAACTAGCAATTGTTCATCATCAACACATATTTTGTGGTTTAATTAGAGACTTGTAAAAGGGAAATAGGGAATAACTAGTGCTGTGCCACATTATTTCTTTGTTTAATGCATGGGATGTCCAAACCTGCTCCTGGAGGGCCACTCTCCTGCAGTGTTTAGCTCCAGTCCTAATTAAACACACTGAACCAGCTAAGCAAAGTTTTCGGGATTGCTGTAAACTTCCAGGCAAATGTGTTTGGTCAGACTGGACTGAAACTCCTTGGCCTTCAGAAATAGAATCACACCTGCCTTCCTTAGCAATTGAAAGAATATATATATATATATATATATATATATATATATATATATATATATATATATATATATATATATATATATATATATATATATATATACTTCCTAAATGTCTCTGCCCTGTTGTCCTAAGGTCTGATACACATGAGCTTTCTTCAGCATTACAGAGAACAACGAAAGAAGTATGTTTTGTGACAGCAGGTCTCTGCTTTGGTTGTAGAGGTAGTGCTTTATCTCATCTTGTTATCTCTTCTCTCAGACCCAGACAGTGAGAGGTACTTTCCATGTTGCTTTTAAAGACACACAGGCACTCTCTCTCTCTCTCTCATTTCCGGTGTGACGTGTGACTGCTGAGTGTGAGAGGAGCGTTTGCGTGTGAATTGGAGCTTGTGAGTGAATTCTTTTTTTCTTTCTTTCTTTCTTTTCTTTCTTTCTTGTATGGGTTATTGTTAAGAAGTGGTGGTGTATTTGTTGGTTTGGGCCGCGTGCTACCGTGCTTTTTTTTCACGGGCAGCATGACGGCCCCACATATGCAAGGTTTGAGTAAACTCACGCGGCGCCATGGAGTAAAAAGTGGCGTCCGCGGTGAGCGTGGAAGACTGTTGCCTGGCTGCAGGAGAGGTTGTTGGGCATGAACATATAATGTCGGCCTCCAGAATGAACAGTTCCATTGTCATCTTTCTTAGCTCTGTTGAAAAGGCAAATGACCTAGTTGAGAATGGTATAGTGATTGAGAATCTTTTTACTCATGTTCTCCCACTTTCTATGCCATCAAAAAAAGTTTTGTTGTCGAACGTTCCGCCTTTCATTAGCGATGAAACTTTGGTAAGAATTTTATCACGATATGGAAAATTGGTCTCACCTATTAAAATGATACCGATTGGTAGTGGATCTCCTCTTTTGAAACATGTGGTTTCATTTAGGAGATTCGTTTACATGATCCTAAAAGATGATGAGGATTTAGATCTTTCTCTGCATATAAAAGTGGACGAGTTTGATTATGTTGTTTATGTTACCACGGACAAGATGAAGTGCTTTAAATGCGGGTTAGCGGGGCACTTGACCGTGCCTGTCCTGGTAAAAATACGAAAAACGGAAGGCCGGCGACGGAGACAGGTGCGGTGGAGGACAGGGCTGCAGTGAATCTGCCCGCGGCCGAGAGTGCGGCGATCCAGGTAAATGAACCTGAAAATATGGTTGAGGAAAATAGACCGGGTGATGTTAAAACATCGAATACGCCAAAAAGTGTCAATTTACCTAACGTTTTACTGCTCGATTCGTTTGGTGATGGCATGTACTTTAAGAACATCTTTAAACTGTTCTGGGATGAGTTCAGAACCACAAAGGGTTCTTTTAAGTCTCTACGACAGTGGTGGGATTTTGGGAAAGCCCAAATAAAACAATTTTGTTTGCAGTATACTCAAAACGTCACTAGAGAGACAAGTTTGATTATGAACACCTTGGAGACTGACATTTTAAAACTTCTAGAATTAGCTGAGTCAACTGATGGCCGGAGGTATTTAGATTCATTGTCAAAGAAAAGGACACAGTTGGCTGATTTATTGAACATCAAAACACAGGGGGCTCTGGTCAGGTCAAGGTTCCAGAGTGCGGACCAAATGGATGCTCCATCCAAGTTCTTTTTTAACCTGGAGAAAAAGAACGGTCAGAGCAGAGTCATCCATGCTCTGCGCTCTGAGTCTGGAGGTTTATTGACAGACTTTGCGGACATTCGCAAGAGAGCAGTTGTGTTCTATGAAAACCTGTATAAAAATGAACTTGGGCCAGAATACAGGAGTGACAGTGATTTTTTTTTCAGCGACTTACCCCAGGTGTCTGAGGAAGTCAATGCTGAGATTTCTGGTGCTTTGAGCATGGGTGAAATGTACAAGGCTCTACAAGGAATGGAGTCTGGAAAGGCGCCGGGCATTGACGGCCTGCCAGTAGACTTTTATAAGTCCTTCTGGTCAGAACTGAGTGAAGACCTTCTGGAGGTATTGAATGAAAGCTTGGCCGAAGGCCAGCTGCCTCTGAGCTGCCGTAGAGCAGTGCTAACCCTCCTGCCCAAGAAAGGAGACCTTACGAACATAAAGTGCTGGCGGCCCGTTTCGCTACTCTGTAGCGATTACAAACTGCTCTCAAAAACCCTGGCTAACAGGCTTATAATTATGATTAGTAGGCAAAGTGACATCCAAGTTTTGTCAGGTTTACTTAAAACTTTTAAAGGGTTATCTTCTGCCAGTGTAAACTGGAGTAAAAGTGAAACCTTACTTTTAGGTGAGTGGGCAGGTGGGAAACCAGATCTCCCTAAAGGGTTAGTTTGGGGAAAATCAGGTTTTAAATACTTAGGAGTGTATATTGGTGATGAGTTAACAGTGCAAAAGAATTGGGAAGGAGTCATTGAAAGAGTGAAAGGCCGCCTAGATAAATGGAGATGGTTAATTCCAAAAATGTCGTATAGAGGGCGTATATTAATTATAAATAATTTAGTTGCTTCTTCAATATGCCATAGGGTTGCATGTATTGATCCTCCATCGCATCTGTTAGTAAAAATCCAGGCAATTTTAGTAGACTTCTTCTGGGATAAATTGCATTGGATCCCACAGAATGTGTTATTCTTGCCTAAGGAGGAGGGTGGACAGGGCTTAATACATCTTCAAAGTAGAGTAGCAACTTTTCGGTTGCAATTCATTCAAAAACTTCTTCTTGGTTCATGTGCAGAAGAGGACTGGCTTCTTTGATTTAGATAGTTTGTGGATCGCTAGTTTAGAGCTCACAGCGGGTGATCGGTCAGAATCACGCAAGATTTCTTCATTGGCAGTATTTATTGAATTTACAACTGCATGATTGAATATGTACAGTAATGGGTGTGGTTCTGAAACAAATAAAGGAATAAAACAAACAATTATTTGAATGCAAATGAATGATTATCATGCAACAAATCTCTATTTGTATTAACTGTATCCTATTCTAACAATACAGCAGAAATAAAATACAATGATATTTTAACATGGCCGAAACTGGCATTAAAAGAATGAAAACGGCTGTGCTGTGTCTAAGCAGCTACAACTATAACAATGAGAAAGGATAAACCATTCGCAATACAATGGCTCCCTCTGCTGGTCGCATAAATAACTACACCAGGCCGCTCCGAGAGGTGTCACGTGACAACCAGTGTACATGCGGGAGGTGCGTGCCCTATAACCGATTAACTTGATTGAAGGCGAATATCACCGCGATAGCTTACAAACTATGTGCAGAGGGTGCTTAAATGGTATTCTACAATGTGTAACCAAAGAATAATGCCAGAGTGGCAACCTATACATCGATAGAAAGAAGCATCACGATACGAGGCCTAACTGGGCAGAAAAGCCTGAGCTTACATTTAGCAACACTAAACATACAAAACACTACCAAAATAGCCTTAGCAATGACAGTAAAAGAACAACAAAATACCAATTCTTACTTGTAAAGACGCACACAGAATAAAGCAGTTGTATCAAGGCGGGTTGTAAGCCCGTGCAGTTAGCGTACACTACTGGCAAAAAAAAAATCTCAGACAGAATGCTACCAGCGTGCAGCGATCCTGAGTCAACTTGTGATTGGCTAAGAGTCCAGGTGAAGCGAGGCGTCTTCCAGTAGGAGAGAGAGAGTCACAGTAAAGTGTCTGATGCTTAGCGGCCACAAGGGACAGCGTTGCCATGCCGCCGCCCCAGATTACTGAAGGGAATCTGTAGAAGAAGAAAAAGGCGCCCACTCGACCGGTAATATTTAGTCTGACAACTCTGGAAGCTGGATGAGTCGAGCCACAGGGCGGGTGTACGCCCGGTCTCCTACATTCACTTCAGCAGATCGTACTTTTCCGTCGAGGCCGGGAAATACGCTGGTCACTGTACCCACTGGCCACAGTGAACGAGGGAGCTGCGGGTCAATGATGAGGACCGTCTTGCCGATGTGCAGGTCTGGGTTTTCAGCATTCCACTTCTGTCGGGCCTGGAGGCTGGGCAGATAGAAACAGATAAAATGCTTCCAGAAGTGGTCAGCCAACAGCTGGCTATGGCACCAACGCCTACTGCTCAGGAGCTCAGAGTCAGGATACACCACCTGCGGTAGAGAGGCATCTGGCCGCCCAATGAGATGTGAGTTGGGAGTAATTGGATCAGGGTCGGCGATGTCTGCAGATGTGTAGCCTAATGGTTTGGAGTTGAGAATCCCTTCAATCTCAACTAGTAGGGTTCTCATTACATCATCTGTCACAAGCTGGGCTCCAAGGGTTACTTGCAGGGCTTGTTTTACTGAGCGTATCTCGCGCTCCCAGCAGCCGCCGAAGTGGGGGGCGTTAGGTGGATTAAACTTCCAGTCGATTTGCTGAGAGGCAAGTTGAGCTTTGATGTCTGGAGCAAGGTCGGCGAATGCTTCCCGGAGCTCTCGATCACCACCTCTGAAGTTAGTCCCCTGGTCTGAAATCAGCTCGAACGGCTTTCCTCTGCGGGCGATGAACCGTCTCAGGGCCATGAGGAATGAGTCTGCATTCAAACTGGAGAGCATGTCGATATGCACGGCTCGGGTGGTCATGCATTTAAAAATTATTCCCCAGCGCTTTTCACTCCTCCTTCCAATCGCTACAGAGTATGGCCCGAAGCAATCTACTCCTGTTGAGTAAAATGCTGGCTTGAAAAGTCGGACTCTGGATGGAGGCAGGTCTGCCATTTTAGGGATTTGTGGCTTTCCGCGCCATTTCTGACACTCTTGGCACTTGCGCTGAAAGCGGCGGATAGCCTCTCGCCCTCTTGGTAGCCAATACTTGCGGCGCATCTCTGAGAAAACCCTCTCTGGGCCTGGATGGTGCAGACGGTAATCATACTCTTGAATGAGCAGCTGCGTGACTGGGTGTTTGACATCCAGCACCACCGGGTGAACAGTATCCGGTTCCAGCTGGTCACTATGGCGCAGACGTCCACCAACACGGATGAGCTTGACACTGTGGTCGAACTCTGGTGCAAGTTTGAGAAGTCTGCTACTCTTGGCAACTGGTTTCCCTGACTGCAGCTGGGCATAGTCAATGGGAAAACTCTCTTGTTGGACTTGTTGTAGCAGAGCCAGCTGGGCTTGCCTGTAGGCTGTGACGTTGCCTGGGGCCGCCCCATGTAGAGTCTTCGTTGTGGCGGTCAGGAGGTCTCTGAAGGAAGAGAACTGCTTAGCATCCGGGAGATGACTTGGCGTGGTAGTAGTGAGGCCGCAGAACTGTGGTTTCTTGAGCTCTTCACCCTGATCTGCATCTGTTTGAATCTGAGGACTTTGTGGCCATTTGTCTGGGTCACACCACAAGAAGCTTGGGCCTTGACCCCAGCGGCTGTCTGGTGTCAATGTGTCGAGAGGTTTGCCACGTGTTATGTCGTCGGCAGGGTTTTGTGCAGAGTCCACGTACCGCCATGTGTCGCCCTCGGTGAGATCTTGAATCTCTGCAACGCGTGTACCAACAAACACTTTGAATCGGCATGACTCCGACTGCAGCCACTTGAGCACGGTAGTAGAGTCCGACCAGAGCACCACCCGCTGGATGGGCAGTGTGAGTTCAGATTTGAGGATCCGAGCCATTTGTGCTCCGGTCAGAGCAGCGCATAACTCCAGCCGTGGGATTGACTGCTGCTTTTTTGGAGCAACTCTGGATCTTGCGGTGACGAAAGCTACTTGGACGACTCCATGAGGATTCTCTGTTCGGAGGTATGCCACAGAGCCATAGGCTAGCTCCGAGGCATCACAGAACACGTGGATCTCGCGCTCACAGGTGGGATTGTCTAACTCACGGCCAGTGTAACACCTTGGAAGTGCTATGCTCTGTAGGTGAGGTAACTCGTCCTCCCACTCTCTCCATGCGGCTAGCAGGTGATCTGGCAGAGCAGGGTCATCCCAGTCACGCTTTTTGTCCCACAGGTGTTGGATGACAACTTTGGCCCTGGTGGTGTAAGGTACTAGAAAGCCAAGGGGGTCGTATTGGCTTGCCACCACTTTATAGATGGAGCGCATAGTGACAACTTCTTCAGTGGCTACAGACTCTCGACACTTAAAGGACAGGGTGTCCTCTCGACAGTCCCACTGCAGGCCCAGGGCTGATTCTTCTTGACCTGGGTGACCCTGTGCGATCCACTTTTCAGCACTAGCTGATCTTGCCTCAGCAGGGAGGTGACGGATGGTGTCTGGATGTGTACTGGCCCACTGGCGTAGCTCAAAGCCTCCCTCGGCAAGGAGAGTCTGCAGCTTGTCAATGATGGGCTTGGCATCTTCAACTGTAGGCACGCTTTGTAGACAGTTATCCACGTAGAAATGTCTTAACACAGAGTCTCTCACTGCATCAGCTGGATGAGTATGGTCGGTGACATGCTTCTGTAGGGCATATGTAGCACAGCAGGGGCTACAGGTAGTGCCGAAGGGAAGCACCTTCCACTGGTAGACTGTAGGTTGTTCATCACGCTTGAGCTCCCTCCAGAGGAAGCGAAGGAGAGGCTCATCCTCTGGAAGGAGCCTGACCTGATGAAACATCCCCCGTATGTCACTGCTGAAGGCCACACAATGTTCTCTGAATCGCAGGAGAACTGAAAGGAGTGGTGGACCAAGGGTTGGACCAGGGAGCAGGAGTTTGTTCAAGTCAGCGGAGCTGTACTGGAAAGAGCAATTAAAAACCACTCTGTGCTTGCCATTGTGTTCGACAAGATGGTGAGGGATGTACCAGCTACTTGAGGTGTTCTCTGTGCCAGGGGATAGTTTCGCCACATAACCAGCCTGTTCAAGTCTCTGGATCTCTGCGTTGTAGACTTGGGCCATCTCAGGGTTCTTCGCCAGCCGCCTTTCCGTATTCCGGAGCTGAGGAAGTACTGCCTCCTTTGGTGCGCAGAGCTGGGGAAAGTTCTTCACGCGGAGAAGAGGAGTGGCATAGCGGTGGACACCATTAACATGTACTCGCACCGTCTGTTTATCCAAGCATTCAAGGGCCTCCTTGTCCTGTCGTGACCTCGTACTGGCCTTTTCGCTGCGCCATGGGAGGACGTCCAGCTGCCAAAGCCTTTCGACATGCTGGTAGATGTCAGCTGGAGGAGCCCCGAAGGTGGTGAAAAGACAGCGTTGTTCGATAAGGTACTGCTTTAGATTGTTGGTCGGACCTTCCAGCGTCCATCCGAGACGGGTGCGGACAGCAACCGGTGCACCAGGGGGACCAAAGATGACTGGCTCAACTGGAGTCACCAAGTGAGGGTGGTCTGAGCCAATGAGCAGTAGCGGGACAATGTCCTTGAATGAAGGGATAGAAAGCTTCTTCAAATGTCTGTATTTGCTCTGCAGTGCTTTGATGGGATACGTGTGTTGGCCTAGCCCGAGCTTAGGTGCGGTAAAGGCTCCTTGGATATTGTATACCATGGCTGGAGAACAGGCTGGAGAGATGCTAAATGAGACAGCCGCCCCGTGAAGCGTTTGCAGCTCCTGTCTAACTGTACGCAGGGGCAAATCCTCGGGCTGGCCTTCAAGTCCCAGTTGTTGGACAGCCGGTTGGAGGAGCAGGGTGCGTTCGGAGCCGTCGTCTAGCACAGCATATGTCTCTAGAGTTTGGTCACCATGGCGGAGGATAACTTTACTGACCTTGAGAAGCACACGATGGCCCTGCGGTGGCTTGCCAATGTATAGCACTTGGTCTGCACTTGGTACGGACAAAGGATTGCTCTCACTGGACTTCACCTGGTCAGGCCTTCTCTCAGCTTTGTCAGTCTTGGCTAAACTTCTCTCGCTGACATCGTGCAGAGCAAGCAGGTGTCTGCTGTTGCATGTTTTACAGCACATCTTCAAATCACATTCAGCTGATCTGTGTTCTCTGCCGCATCGCCAACATCGGTTGTTGTCCTGAATCCAGTTACGTTTCTGGGTGGCGCTGAGCAGTTTGAAATTTGCGCAATTATTCAGAGTGTGCTTGTAGTTCTCACAGAATGGGCAGAACTTCTTTGCATCTAGACTGGTTGGAGGAGTGGATCTGGCTGGCTCCCTAACCGGTTTGGGTTCAGCCCCCAGCATGAGGACTGAAGCCTTAGGTGACGACTTGACAGTACTCTTGGAGTCTTTGGGCTTAGATCCAGTGTCCTTTCTCAAGCGATATTGTGCTATATCCTCCTGGATCTGGAGCTCGTATTCCAACCAATCTGCTAGGTCCAGAAGAGTGGGGATAGGAATGCCGAGTGGGTGGATGTAGCGCCTGAAACTGGACCTCAGATCGTGAGGTAGCTTGCCCAGTAGACGGGTGACATGAGAACCACAGTCCAGCTCAACTTGCCCCTTTAAACCGAGCTGCTCCAACATGCTCACCAGGGATCTGACGTTCAGGGCGAACAACCTGAATGACTTGATGTCTCCACTCTGAATGTTGGGGCCGTCCATCAGTTCGGCAATACGCTGAAGGGCGAGTTGGTGTGGCTGCCCGTACTGCTGGTTTAAAGCTGCCATAGTGTCAGTGAAGGGAAAGTCAGAATTGCTGTAAGAATCTGCCACCAGCAATGCTTCCTCCAGCTTCAGATGATCCACTAATATCTGGAACTTGAAACGTTCAGTGGCATCTCTAGGAAGGAGATTGTCTAGGGCAATACGGAGTCTTGCAAAGTCTCTTGGGTTAGGACGGTTGAAGTTCGGGATTGTAGGAGTGGGCCCTCTGTATGTTCTTTCCTGTCCACCAGGGGGAGTCACTGAGCGTCGGCATCTGGGCTCGTGCCAAGGTGAAGGGGGACTACGTCTCTCACGCTGGTCTGGAGAGTAGCTGCAGCGGCGTGCAGGAGAGTAGTCACCTCTGCATGATGGTTCTCTGTATTCTCTGAAGGAATAACTAGGGTCTCTGTAGCTGGCGTAGTGCTCAGGTGAGCGGCGGTGGCTGCACTGCTCATAATTATATTGAGAACTGTAGCGCCCTTCTCTGGACTCATAGCTTCGTCGCGAGGCCTGGTGCTTGGTGCGTACTGGCTCGGGAGAGCGCTTAGGTGAGGGAGAGTCATACCTGGTTAATTCTCTGTAGTCCTTTGTCTCTCTACTGTAGTCATGACGCCTGTCAGAAGACCATTGTGGTGGTGTCTCCCTTTCCCGGAAGTAGACTGATCTGTACTGGGTTGAAGCACCTCCATAATCCAGCCCTTCTCTGTAAAGTCTATCTCTGGCAGCTACAGTACGTGGCTCTGAACGGGAATTGCTGGGCTCCACTCTGGCTCTGAGCTGCTCGTTCTGTATTTTTAATTCCTCCATTGATGCTAGGAGATCTTCCCTTTCACGCTCTAGTATGCGGCACTCCCTTCTCCACTCTTCTGCAGAAGATTCCCATCTATCAGTGACTGACCATCGCGCTGGGCTGTGGTGCAGCTGACCTTCTGGGGGAGCAGAGCGTGAATCGGGTCTGCTGTGGTCCTCTTCGTCTAGCTGCTCTCTGGACTGTGACTCAGAAGGCTTCTTGGTTTGAGATCTGGTCGGGAGATCAGACAAGTCATAATCTTGCAAGTAGTTAGGGAGGGACCACTGCCTCCTGGATCGTGCACTAGACTCTATGTCCGAGGAGGTAGACATCTTGCTCCGCTGCAGGCTCTGGATCCGGCTCGAAGGACCACTTTGTGCAGAAGAGGACTGGCTTCTTTGATTTAGATAGTTTGTGGATCGCTAGTTTAGAGCTCACAGCGGGTGATCGGTCAGAATCACGCAAGATTTCTTCATTGGCAGTATTTATTGAATTTACAACTGCATGATTGAATATGTACAGTGATGGGTGTGGTTCTGAAACAAATAAAGGAATAAAACAAACAATTATTTGAATGCAAATGAATGATTATCATGCAACAAATCTCTATTTGTATTAACTGTATCCTATTCTAACAATACAGCAGAAATAAAATACAATGATATTTTAACATGGCCGAAACTGGCATTAAAAGAATGAAAACGGCTGTGCTGTGTCTAAGCAGCTACAACTATAACAATGAGAAAGGATAAACCATTCGCAATACAATGGCTCCCTCTGCTGGTCGCATAAATAACTACACCAGGCCGCTCCGAGAGGTGTCACGTGACAACCAGTGTACATGCGGGAGGTGCGTGCCCTATAACCGATTAACTGGATTGAAGGCGAATATCACCGCGATAGCTTACAAACTATGTGAAGAGGGTGCTTAAATGGTATTCTACAATGTGTAACCAACGAATAATGCCAGAGTGGCAACCTATACATCGATAGAAAGAAGCATCACGATACGAGGCCTAACTGGGCAGAAAAGCCTGAGCTTACATTTAGCAACACTAAACATACAAAACACTACCAATATAGCCTTAGCAATGACAGTAAAAGAAAAACAAAATACCAATTCTTACTTGTAAAGACGCACACAGAATAAAGCAGTTGTATCAAGGCGGGTTGTAAGCCCGTGCAGTTAGCGTACACTACTGGCAAAAAAAATCTCAGACAGAATGCTACCAGCGTGCAGCGATCCTGAGTCAACTTGTGATTGGCTAAGAGTCCAGGTGAAGCGAGGCGTCTTCCAGTAGGAGAGAGAGAGTCACAGTAAAGTGTCTGATGCTTAGCGGCCACAAGGGGGCCTTTTTTACAGTTCAGCTGAATGTAGATGGTGTGCTGTTGCATATGTGATTTTACGTAAACTTGAGAATATGGGACTAGATAAAACTCTTTTTTTACTCGACCCACTGAAATTGAACACTTCAGGATTACCAGTTTTTTATAGGAACCTCTTTAAAGTGTGGAGTCTTTTTGTTTTTAAAAAAACAGAGGATTCAGAGTCACTTCATTGGCTGTTAGAAGAGCCTTTAATCCGTGGAGCACGCCTGGATTTGTCTGCCAGTGGACTGTACCCAGGACTTAACAAGACACTCACTGACAGTAAAGTCATCACTTTGGGACAGTTACTGGAAGTATCAGGAATTGATTTCATGAATAATGAAGCAACGACTCAACATCTGGGAATTCGATCAACCCGTCTAGTTGCACAACTATTGGTGAAGTGGCAGATGCTCCTCAATGCAACAGAAAGACTTTTGTTGGCTGAGTATGGTGATGGTCGCTGTGAACCAGATCCTGAAGACTCTTTTCCTTGTCTGTCTCTTTTACCGAATCTAGAAGAGGTTTCTGGAGTGTTTTTAAAAACTGTTCAATCCCTGTGTGTAGATTTCTTTTCTTGTTCTGGGAGAAGTTTGTATAAGTATTGTGTTGTTATTTTTAACAAAAAGGTGTTAAGTAAGAAAATTGATACTCCATGGCGTGATTTTTTTAAATTGAATATAGATAGAAAACCTGAGTGGAGAGCACTTTATAAACCACCGTTGACGAAAAAGACAGGTGACTTACAGTGGAGAATTCTTCTTGGCGCTGTCGCCGTGAATGCTTTTATTTCGGTTTTAAATCCTGAGGTTGATGCTCAATGTCCTTTTTGCACTGAGAGAGAAACCATCTTTCATGCTTTTGTAAAATGTGCAAGATTAGAGCCTTTATTTTTGCTTTTAGGAGCCATTTTTCAGAGCTGTAATGAATTTTTTTTCTACTGTGATTTTTATTTTAGGTTTTAAATATGTGTTGAAAAACAGATTTGTATGTCAGTTGTTAAATTGTGTGTTAGGCCAAGCAAAATTGGCTATTTATATAAGTAGAAAAAAGAAAGTTGAGCAAACTTTGGGACAGAATGTAGTAGCAATGTTTTCAAACATGGTGAAAGCAAGAATAATGATTGATTTTGCTTATTACAAGCAAATGGATGATCTCATAACCTTTGAAGGTATTTGGTGTTGCAACGAGGCTTTGTGTTCTGTATCTGAGGGTGATTTGTTTTTTACACATTTATAGTGAGTTGATGTTGCTCTTAATATTTATGCACATTGTAATTTAATTGTACTGTGAGATGTATTTGTAATAAAAGTTTTGTTAAAATTCAAATTTTTCAAATCTCTCTCTCTCTCTCTCTCTCTCTCTCTCTCTCTCTCTCTCTCTCTCTCTTTCTCTCTCTCTAAACAAAGTGCTGGCGCAAATGTTAGAGTTATATGGCAAACTGGTTTCCCCAATCAAGATTATTCAAATTGGCTGCAAATCACTGTTATTGAAACATGTAGTGTTGTTCAGACATGTGTACTTGGTGTTAAAGGATAACAAAGAGGAATTGGACTTAACGTTTAATTTCAAGCATGATGAATTCAAATATGTAATTGAATTAAAATAAAATGACACTTTTATAATCATGTTAAACCTCCTAAGGCTCCTCGAAAAAGATTAATTCAGTTAATAAAAAAAAGCATGATTAGTAGACATTTGGAGAAATTTTCACAAGACACAGATAATAATTAATTCATATAATAATATGTTATCTTTATCAAGATTAGACAGATTTTATAGTTCCAGTCATCAACTTGATTATTTCAGAGATTGCATTTTGATAACTTTTTTAATTTTAGCATTTTAATAACTAATTTGATTGGCATTTTAACAACAGTCTTTTAACTGATTTAGAATTTAGAGATATTTTTAAATTTTTCTGGAATGATTTTAGAACAAAGAAGTCTGACTTCCAATCCTTGCAGCAGTGGTGGAGCTTTGGTAAAATACAAATTAGACAACTGAGTCAACAGTATGCTTACAACATCACTAAAGACTTAAACTGTTTAAAGGGGTCATATGATGTGATTTCAAATTTTTCTTTCTCTTTGGAGTGTTACAAGCTCTTGGTGAATAAAGAAGATCTGTAAAGTTGCAAAGACTAAAGTCCCAAATCCAAAGAGATATTCTTTATAAAAGTTGAGACTCGTCCACACCCCCCTGAAACGGCTCGTTCTAACACACCTCCACATATCTACATCAGTATGTGGGAAGATTTGCATAACGCCGCCCAGATGTTCACGCAAAGGCATACCTTTTATTCTCATTGTAGTAATGTTGTTGCCGCCGCCGCCATGTCGTATAACTTTGCACTGTGGATCGCAGAATGGCCTTTCACCGTGGATGAAGCGAAATCCAGCCCGGGGCCGTCACATGTGGTTGCTGCAAGCACAAGGTACGCTCCTTCATAGACGCCACCTCAAACTGCCCACCTATGCTCACTCAAGCCAACCGCGGTTCACTCTAGACCACGGCTCACTCTAGGCCTCCAGCCTCTGCTCACTCAAGCCGGCCGTGGCTCACTCTGACACTGTTTCGCTGAGAAAGCGAAACTACTTTGTTTTTGCCTTCCAAATGAAGACACGACTAGAAATCATGTTTATATCACGTTTATAATGGGTTTTATGTTAACGTCTCGTTCCTCCGGCCGGACAGGGCATCACAATATGTTAAGAGGCATAACATTTCCGTCACACGCTTGAGGTATTCGGCCAATCACAACGCGCTTGATAGCTGGCCAATCACAGCACACCTCGCTTTTCAGATTGATGAGCTTTGTAAAAATCGACACTTTTCAGAAGTCGGGGCATTGAGGAGAAACAATAATGTACAGTATGTGGAAAATAATGTGCTTTTTTTTAACCTTAAACAGCATAAACACATTTCATTACACCAAATACACAAAATAATGTTATTTTTAGCAGCATCATATGACCCCTTTAATGGTAAATTTAGAAGAAGCCATAAAGAAACTTCAAGGATCTTTTGAAATTATACAAAATCAAGAACTTATTGGAATTTTAGATAAAAATTTTAAATAAAAAAAAAAAAGAAAGGAAGAATTGGCTGTACTGTTAGACTTGAAACCACAAGGGGCTCTGATCAGATCTCGTTTCCAGAACATAGAGTGGATGGATATACCTTCTTCTTTTAATTTGGAGAGAAATATGGTCATAAAAGATGTAAACATGCTTTACTCACATTTCACTGCTGGTTATTTATTCTCTATATAATCGTGTATGTGACGAATATAAATCTTTAATCTTTACATTCTAAGGATGGTTCACTCTTGTCAAATCATGCAGAGACTGGCAAGAGATGGTAGAACTGGTCAAACAATAATAATGTGTTTATTGAAGGTCTTCCTTAGGTGTCAGAAGATGCTAATGCCGAATCCTGTAGAGTGATGACCTTAGAAGAACTACAGAAAGCTCTTCAAGGTATGGAATGCAGTAGAACACCGGGAATAGATGGCCTACCTACTTTTACAAGTCCTTTGGCCTAAGATTGGTGGAGATCTGCTTGCAGTCATCAATGAATGTCTAAACAGAGGAACAGTGGACAAACAAAAAAAAAACAGTGGACTTACACTGGCGAGTTTTGCATGGAACTATAGTTGTTAACGCATTTGTTTCAGTAATAAATTGTGAATTTAATCAAGAATGTACTTTTTGTTTACAAAGAAAAACAGTGTTGCATGTTTTTATGCATTGTAAAAGACTAAGGCCAGTGTTTTTTTTTTTTTTTTTTTGTTACAAGATCTGTTTAAATAATTTGATGAAGTGTTCTCTATTTATGTTTTTATTTGTGGTTTTAAGTATTGAAGAAAATTTTCTTATGAATGTCAGTTGTTTAATTTTTTATTGGGTCAAGTTAAGTAAAATTGAAAAGAATTCTGATACAGATACACACACACACACACACAAGATCAATATAGAGAAAAAATTAACACTGGAACAAATGTGTTGTAATTTTACATTCATAGTCCAAGTGTCAGGATTATGGATGTGTCTGTGTATGTTTTGCCCCTGTGACTCAGTTTCTGTCTCCCGTGGTTTGTTAATTTGATTCCAGGTGTGTCTAGTTTCTTCCCCATGTCCATGTCCCCGTTAATTTAGTCATTCCATACACTTGTGTTTCCCCTATTATCCTGCCTTTAATACTCTAGTCCTTTCAGTTCAGTTTTGTTGGGTCTAACAGGTCAAGTACGTGTGTCTTCCTCCTGTTCCCTATGTTGGATGTACCACTGTGATGGATTAATAAAGACTCTTTCGATTATCCTCGGCTCCGTGTTCCTTCCGGCAGCGTAGTGTGACACCAGGATTACCTTTTGTTTACCAACTCAAAGGAATTTGTTCATCATCCTCCATTCAAAAATACATAAATTCTACCTCAAGATCAACACCACTTTGACATGTATCTAGTCAATGACAAATTATACCTGTGACAGTTTATACCTATGATATTTCAACAATTAACAGGACAATTACATGTTATGGCATACAATAGACAAGGTAATATAAGAGTGCTTTATTGGGTGTGTCTGAATGAACACTGATGAATGAGTACTGTAACATGAAACCAGTTTACACCAAGGACTTTGTTAAATAATTATTTAGGCCTCATCTACTAGCAGAGGTGTGACCCACTCTCACTTCTCACAAAAAAGTATCTACGATAAAAATTTCTAGCCTGCTACAGCATTCAGACAAATTCTGAGCATTTAAACATACACACATAATATTACTGAATAAACCCTGCTTATTTTTTTTAATGATCATCACTGTGGCTTCCTCTGTCAGTCTCTCAGGCTAATAGAAGGTTTTAGTTAACACAATTGTGGGTACAAGACAAAACCATATTCTGTTTTGTTAACTGATTTTGGGTACCAGACAAGTGGTCTCACAGCGCCGTCCAATAATTCTGTAGACCTTGAGGCCACTCAATTTCTAAAGTCAATTAACCAGATTTTGTCATTTTAATAATGCCATTGCTGGTTGCAGAGAACAGTTCCTTCCTCTTGGTCGTTTTCATTAAAAATAATGTGATGTCAGTTTTCCTAGGCCGGACAATACAAATACATTTATCAGACACACAAGATCCACATCTTGCAGTCTCTACAAATGAGATGATTAGTTGAATCAGGTGTATTAGATGAGGAAGAAGTAAAAGCCCCTGTCCTAAAGGGAACCCTACAGTCTTCCACCGAGTCCATATTTTCTCTACAATCTCATGGACTTAATAGACACACACATACAGCAGTCATTGTCCGCAAGTCCACAAGGGCTGCCATGTGCAGTGCAGGGGGCCTTCAGAATGGGAAGCATCTGCCCTAGACAACAACAGCCTTTCTCAGGGTATGAACCCCCAAGTGCAAGCTGAGGGCAGTTCAGCACTTCAGAAGCTCTTGCATCACAGACTGACCTCATCTTCATTAACATTCAAAAGGAATGTATGACTGTATCTGTAAACAAAGGCTGTTATAAATACTTCCACTACTGCTCCCCACTACTACTATATTTATGACTCAATGCCTGCTGAGGGAATGCCCTGTTACTGAATGTCAATTCAATCAAAGTCTGTATTCATGCTCAAGTGGAAACTGTTAGCTCCTTAATTTTTCACAAAGGATTTTAGAAAACCTATTTTGGCTGAGTACTGTAACTAATCAGGATTACTTGACAGCCATGCTTTACATTATTTTGCCATACTTTGACATTACATTAGAAGAGAATTTTGTGGGATTTACACACTGGCAGCAACTAGTATGTTTCTTGTTACTGTTTTGCAAAGGCATTTCTTCTTCTGGACGCTCTCCCAGTCACAGCCACAGCCAAAGGTTACTACATATGAAAATCACTGCTTTGCAAATGTTTTAACAACTTAATTTGCTATTATTAGTCTAGACACCACAGCTTACCACCACACGTTGAGCTGGATATAGCATTTCTTCCATTAGTTGTGAAGTACCAGATTATTACCACAGTAAAAAATTACATATTTTTGCCTGGGTGGAGTGGTGTGGGAGAGACAAAGAAGGGCCTCAGATTAATTTTCAAAACTATTTAACAGTCTATGTGACTCTCAAGCTTTGAAAAGCACAAAAGCAGCCTCACACTCATCCAGTCCTTGGGAAAAAGGAAACCTAAGCTGATGGGGACATCTACAAACAGAAGAAATAACACCATGTTTACAAACCACAGTATTATGAAAACATTATACTATTAGAATGACATGGTCAAGTAAGAAAATCATGCATTTCTAATAACCTCTGAAATAACTTTTTTATTGTAACTAGCCAAAGAGTCTCCCAACGTGTGGTGGGACTGTGGGTGTGGGGTGCTGGTGATTAGGGTGTACTGCTCTGTCATATAGCAAAGGGAGAGTATATTCTTGTAAATGTGGAAACAAACAATACTAAGAAAAGGCTTGTGGTTTTTTTGACATTTAGCAAAAAAGGGGGAAGATAAGTTTCAGCTTCATTAGCTGTTGTGTATTGCTTCTCTGTCTCTTACTAGTACAATACACTTGATCACAAGTTGGTCATTTAAAAACATAAAATCTGTTGTTGCACCTGTGACTAGTTCAAGTGTGTCAACAATACATGTATGAAAGATCAAAGATGACAAGCTCTGCGCTTGGCTACTTTCTCACTTCCTAAACACACAATATGAGACTAAAATAAATGGTATTTATGACACCTCTGGAAACACTATCCCACTATACTATCTCCAGCCAACATGAGTCACAGAGCCAAGTGTTTCCTTTCATTCAGATGGGCTTACAGAGAAGCCCTTTTTTTCTAAAAATGATGACAGAAAGGAAAAAGGATTTGAGAGTTGAGGTGAAGGGTCATTATTGCATTCTTTGATTTTCCTCTCTCTTTCCAGTGGTGCATATTCAAGGTCAGGAGTTCAAGAATGGCAATATATAACATCTTAATCTGTGCTTTTAACTATATTAATTAGGTTAAAAAAAGAGCTGTAAGACAATACTTCCAATCACAATGTTAATTTCCTTAATGCAGAGGTAAAGTGTATTAGATGCGATATAAATAAATAGACGTTAGAATTTTAAATTTAATAAACACAGACAGTTTATATTAAATAAGATATGTTCTTCCTAATTGCATGTATTGCAATGATTGTCAGAATAAACATGAAACATCACTGAAAATAAATGATATCGCTGTATCATCTAGAGTGCTTGTGCAGCTGCTTTGGAGAAACTGCACTGACTGTGTAAAGAAGTTGTTGCATAGTGTTGCATGTGTGAAATATAGGTAAAAAGTAAACTATATACAGTATTTTATATCTTTCTGCAGCACCTATAATGCTCACCCTTTAATCTCTCAGTTTAGATGAATTAACAGGGCTAAAGTACCACAAACATTTTGTCATCATATACTGTAGTACAGCAAATTAACTCTTTATTGCTGTGGTGAAATGCTTACAAACATCCATTGATCCATTATCCAAACCACATCTATGTAGTGTGATGTAAATATTTTATGTAATGGCCTCAGAGGGAGTCAAAAGGGTTTCTTTCAAAATGGAATGTTCAGAAAATTGCAGACTATATATGATGCTCAGATCAAAGACTCTATGATTAAATAATCTATACGTACCCCAAAAGTGCTTAAAACAGTAGAACTAACAGTCATATGACAAACCAGTGACCAGATCAGTTTAACCAATTACAGTGTGAAGAAGACTTGAGTAACATTGATTTTTACTCAACTACAAGGTATAAATGTTCAATGTGTCCTTCTGTTCAAGGAGTCTCTCTTGGTTGTTGTGACCAGTGGGCTCCTGGCCATGAATAAACTTTCATTCCTGCAAAGAGTAACTTGGGAGTGGTTTCTGGTAAATGCTGTGCAGCTGAGGAATAGAAGTACTAAAGATTCTACACTCAAAAGACCACAGCAAAGACAGTGATAGTGTTGGAAGACTATATACCCTTACTTAGTATTAAACATCAATATTCGGACTAGCATACAGCTGAGCAGGACGGTAAAATGGCAGTGAATAGATGCTAAAGACCTGTGTGCTCATGTGTGATTGAGGTAGTGATAATAGCTTCTAGACGGGACGCAATCACCATACTGTACTTCAGGGAAGTATTGGATTGTATTTTAAGTATTCAGGGAATTCGGGGAATTAGCTCGAGGTACTGTAGTTATTATATTAAGAACTGGTAGTTGTTTGAATTGTCTGTGGTGAAGTCAGATTAGCCATTAGCCAGATTTGGTCATAATCAGACCCACTGTGAGTTTAGGAACGCTACCTCATTAGGTTATGAATTCAAGGCCAAAAGATTAAGGATTATAACAAAGTTAAAAAATAAAGAATCAGATATAAATATTTTGTAAGACATTTACTTACATGAAAGCCACTATGTTTACACATTTATCACAAAAATGGGCAGGACATTTTTAACAACATTTTAAACCAACAATGTACTTTCACCAAAAACGGAAGAATGAAGCAAGCCAAGCCAAGCAGGTAGATCCGCAATGAGATGTGTTATACACTGACAAAATTATAAATGCAACACTTTTGTTTTTGCCCCCATTTTTCATGAGCAGCACCGAGAGTGGTCTTCAGTGAGCTGAAAAGAGCACATGATGAGACCTCCAGATCTCAATTCCAACAGCTGAGTCTTTAGCCATTTTCAAAAAACATCTAAAGAAACATCTTTTTCGCCAGCACCTGACCAACTAATACTAGCGCTTACCTATTCTAATCTATTCTGTTCTGTTCTGTTGAATTCTATTATTTTTTTTAAAAAAGAGAGAGAAAGAACAAAACCCTAGCTAGCTATGTGTACTGTGCTAGACTAACTGAGACTTGTCATGGCACTTGTATACTGTTGTTGTTCTCTTGTTCGTCTGCTTGCTTCTATTGTTCTCCTCATTTGTAAGTCCCTTTAGATAAAAGCATCTGCTAAATGATTAAATGTAAATGTTTGATACATTGTAATTTGAATTTATGCAAGATTGTCATGACAAAATGGCCCCAAGAGTGAATTGTTTATTTTGTAAATTTTCATGCAGGTCATGGCGAAATGGGCTTAATAGTGAATTGATCATTTTATAAACTTAATTTAATTATAAAATTTATTTAGAATTTAAAATGTTATAAAATGTAATTATTGTATACATTTTGATTGTTACTTTTAAAATGTGTGTTTTATTGAAATGTTTTAGTTTTCATATAGAAAAATGTATGATGCATGTGTTCTTGACTTTGGAGTAGACATTTATTTTTAATCTTGTGATTAAAGTATATTTCATATAAAATGCCCAGAAGTTTCAAACATTATTTTTAATATCACAAACAGGAAATAACTCACATAATATAATGAAACAAATAACTGTATAGGCCTACAACTAAATTACACAAGATTAATGTTTATAAAATGCTCAATATATATTTATAAAATCCATACATAAAGTATGATGTATCGTGTGTAATGAATGTAAATTATCCCTTAAAAACTCGGTTAAGAACGTAAGCTCCGCCCCTCACTTCCGGTTCTGTGGCCGTGGTTCTGAAACTGTTCTTGAGAGAAGGTTTTGGAAGTTAGTTGGATTTTTTCAGTGCTCGCCTCCCTCTTACAGTTTGTGTGGGTGGGTGTATTTTGCATACAGACCACGGCAGTGGCGTAACTTAATGACGGGTCCCAGTGCAGGCTATAACGATGGGCCCCCTTAGCCTCACAGTTATGAAGCACATACAAACACACAGTGCTCGTGTCTTGAAGGGAACCCATATACGTGAATTTGTGCCTAACCTACTTAATTTAGACCAACAAAAATCAGTATCTTATCTGTTTCTTATATTAAATTAAACACACTCAATTCTCTTTCCTACACACAAAAATGCAGGAATCACGGCAACCGCATTCCTCTCCTAGAGGCAAGAGAGCACGACTCCACCACTTTATGTATATTCAACAGATTTACCTGCCTGGGGGAATCGTGGTTGTTGGTGAACTTATCACCAATTTGTTCATTGGAAGAAGGTGAGTGCCTTTTACAAAGTTGGTTTTAATATGTAAAGATGATGTTGTCTTTCTGTCCTATTAGATATAATAAATACAATTACATTTCATACATTTAACTGTTGTAATTGCATCTTCCACAATTTAATTCCATCTTTTCTTACCACAGGGCAAAATGCTTCTGAAAACCATAAGATGTGCTATAGTGGCAATGCTTTAGTTTGTGCCTTCGCGCAAATCACCTCAGCTTGAGGGACTGTGCCTGGAATACATGTTATGTAAGCCATTTAGGACCAGAATAATCTCTATTTTACTTTCTTTTTTCCACTTATTTTATTCCTTTTTCATTTTCACAGATATAACATGTTGTTTTGGTAGCTTTTAGCATCTCATCTATATGAACTGTAGAGCTGTGTGTGTGCCTTTTAATCCAAATGTAAATAACTTTTTATAAAGCTCTTAACTTGTATATAAATGTAGCATGGCACACAGATCCATATTTACTTTGGATATCCATTGGAAAGAAAAATCAAAAGTAAGATCTCTTTAACATCTCAAATATTTCTCCTTGACAGAAATAAGGTTACTTTAAGATCGAATGGAGATTTTTGCTCCTGCTTCTCAAACTTGTCTCCTGAGATACAAACTCTAACAATCTCACACGTCTCCTTTAAAGTTTTAAAAGAGATCTCAATAACATCACACTCCTTAGTCTTCTCCTTTCTCCGTCGTGTGTGATGTTGATGAGATCTTGTTTGAAACACTGGACAAAATATGAGACTACCAGAGTCTTTAGATTAGGAGAAATATCTGAACACAGTGTGTAAAGTTGAGATCTCTTCTAAAACTTTATAAATAAAAAAAATATTTTTCTTCCCTCTGGTTAGCTTCAATGTCATTTATCCACACCATTTCAATCAAAGACAATACATACATTGTGCTATTTGAAGTTATGTACATGCAAAAAACATGCAAAAATTAACTTTTAATTTTAATGCTAAAAAAGGTATTGCTCTTATAGTAACCATCTTGCACTTGTAAGTTCTTTCTAGTGTCTTTGGAAAATGTGGTGTATATACCATGCTGGACATTTAACTAGTAACCCTTGTTATGGTATTCTGAAGTGTTTAATGCTTTTTAAAAGATAGTTTTGGTAATCACAATATTAGTAAACATTTAACATTTCTCCTAAAATAAAACTGAAGACATATTAAGTCAAAGCTGATATCTCAATGAGACATATAAGAGAATCACCCCTAAGTACCCTGTGCATAGAGTAGCCTCTATCAGAGCCATAGCTGTGTGGGCAGCACCTTGACATGAAGGCACTACTGCACCTCTGACAACATGGGTTTGAATCCCAGCTAAAGGTGCTTTCCTGCTCCTGTTCAATTCTCACAGGTCCAATTGTTTCCTGTCTCTACTCCTACTGTTCTGATCCCCACTCCCTCTTAGAAAAGACGTGTTAAAAATGACACAACCTGTGTTAAATTTTAACACATTAATGGGTGAGTTCTGGGACAACGTTTTTTGTTTTGATTTTTACTCATTCATTGTGTTGATTTTGACACAGTAAATGTGTCAGAAAGGTTTGCACAAAGATGTGTGTAAACAAAATGTTGATGGAAAAATCATTGGTTGTTTAGCTTATTGTCAAAATATTTATTATGATGAAATATCAACAATTAAATTAACAGAACTGCAGAATATGTGCACAGTTTTAAGCAGTCAAAAAGGAAATGTCCAACACTGAAAAAACAGGTCTTTTCATCTCATTACATGACACATAACCCCACCTTCATAATCATTACACTTTTTTCCAAACTTTGCTGGACTGATGTACACTGGTGGCCAAAAGTATTTTGAAAGCAGTCTCTTTGATGCTCTAAAAACATTTCTTATTATCAATGTCTGTACTCCTCCATCTTCTCCACAGCATAGGAGTAAAAGTCATTATCAAATAGCCTTTTAAAAGCCAACACAATGTTTTTGTCCACCTTTGGGAATAAATGAACTTCTCCGAAGACTGGACTCAGAACTTGACTGACAATATCAGAATGTTCCCTGGTCTGTACGCATGTCCACAAACACAAATGCACTCAGTCCTTCAGTGGAGATCCCGGGTTTCAACACTATATTAAAACAGAGAGAGAGGAGAAAATTCCACATTAGTGTTGATTTATTTTTAACCTACATTTTTAAACCTTTTTTACTCTAATATATATAATTGTAAGTAACAGCTTGTCAATAACATATACAAACATTTCAGCTGAACTGTAAAATAAATTATGCCAGATTTCATTTTAATACTTAAATATCCTAAATTCTGTCCAAAAATGATGAGATCCATATAGAAAGAATCCAACTGAGGATTTAGCCTTCAGCTTGTCTGCAGTGAAGGGGTAGCTGTTTGAGACAAACACACTAAGACACATGCAAGAAATCACTATGTGATGATCTTTCTCCTTCCTACAGTAGTTAAGGGGATAGTTCACCCAAAAATGAAAAGTTGATGTTTATCTGCTTACCCCCAGGACATCCAAGATGTAGTCGCTGTCATAAAAGACTAAAATGATTGTGGGCTGGCTGGATTCTGTTCAAAGACCCTAACGTTAATCCCTATTGGTTCACACTAGCTAATTTAAATAACAGACGTCTTTAAAATCTACACATAAAAGTGTTAAGCACATCGGTCTACACATATTGTGTTAAATGCAGTGTGTGAATTCACAAGTTGTGTTGATTTTTAAACTACACAGAAATATGTGTAAAAGAGGTTATTCTTTTCCCGGTAAGGCTATGTCAGATAACCTGCTTTTTTGGAATACCCCCCAGGACGCACACAGGGAACGTAACAATTACTTGTGATAAGTACACATACACTAAATATAAGAAAATTATTGTGTTGCTTGAATTTGAAATTAGAATTTGCTGGAATGAGGCCAATAAGATGTTCCTTTTCTGCTCATGAAATTCATCATAGTGAAATTGAGAATTTGATTGTGCTTTTCTGTTTAAGAATAGTAACACAGTCAGACTACAATTATGAATGAACTTGGATTTAAACTTGGCTCAGGTTCGGACACTTTGTTGAACATTTTTTTTTTCAAGCAGAGGCAAATCCACGTCATGTGTGACATGAAAGAAAAAAAAAATCTACAAAATAAGATTAAAATAGAAACACAATTAGTTAAGGATTGGTACTCGACTCAGAAAACAATAATTCTAAGACCCCAAACAAATAACTGTACGTATAAAACGCACCTGATAGGCTATGATATTATTATTATTATTATTATTATTATCATTATTATTATTATTATTAAGATCTTGATTGTTATTTGGACAATTTTCCAATGGACATTTTCCCTAAAACGCCCTTAGCTGGTCATTATTTTGCAAAGACACCTGTATGAATTTGAGCCGATTCTAATACACGGAAACGCAACTATGGAAGAATATTCAAGACTTTTCAAAAGCAATTGCAAATTGTATTTTCAATTGCGTTTTCCACATGTGGGCGCCTAAATTGTGACATAATCCAAATGCAATTGCAAATCTTGCATCACCGTTAGCATTTTCGCTTTCACGTGTGGAAAACACAATTGAAAATACAATTTGCAATTGCTTTTGAAAAAACTGCAATAGCGGTTGCGTCATGCTTTCACTTTGCTGAAGCTGAATCAGGAAGTCAGAAGTCATTATGCTTTCACCCTTCGAGATGACAAGTGGTGAAGCTTTTCTCGGTAAGTTCTTTGATTACTACATTTTTTTTTATTTTTACATCTCTGTGTATATCTTTTCATCTGCAGTTCTGCGCAGACACAAAATAACAAATTGGTTTGACCTGCGGTTTTAGGTCGTCGATTGATCGTGAAATTAATCGAAGGTGTATGTCTAAAAATAGTTACTGTTATATAAACGTCACACTGTGAGATACAAAGTCACACTTAATATAAATAGAGTGACAGTATTATTACTTTTTTACTCCGAGGTGGAAACAGTTCACTAGTTTCATTGATGTGACCACCCAGAATTAACTGTTTATCACAACACGATAATATTTGACTTTTTACTGAAAGTTGCGTTTTGTGTTTATTTGATGTAAATATATTTGATTCAGTCTTAAGATATCTTTACCGTGTTTCGAATTGTCTATGGAATTCCCCTACAGAAGCCCTTCAGACAGTCTGTACTCATGGTGAAATATCAACATTTTTTTTTGCAGACACTTATTATATGACTAATAAACTTAAGGGATTGAAGTTTGATTTGATTAAGCTAAAGAGACACCCATAAAGTATGCTTTTTTATGGTGTAATGGTGGATAAAATGACATTTTCAATGCTTTGTGGAAATCAAACAACTAATTAGTTTGTGGGCAAGGAACTTGGTAATTTTCTGCTGCATTAGTAGTTTGAGAGGTGATGTTAATGTGATTTTGATATTTAAGAAATTGTAGCAGAACTAATAGCACTATAAGTATACTGTTTTGGAAGTATATTTTCATGTGCCATAGGCATCTTTTAATTAGTTGACAATAAGAGACATAAATCTCAACACATTCATTGAAGGGTCAGACTTCTTTAGACTACTCTGTCAAATACAAAAGTTTGAAAGACTTGTACTACAGAAAAGAATAAGCAGTGTTATACAAAACCAACTGTTTGCACTACCAAAGCAAAGCTGTTGCTATTCCAGAACATGTTAAAGCCCTGCATGGATTCACACACAACAAGGGAAAACAGTTCCTTATCTCTGCTTCTGGAAGTGATTTTTGTGAATCAGAGAAAGTGTTATGTTGTCATTCAGAACATTAACTTAGCCTGTTAAGCTAAGATGCAAGTGGAGGGTAAAATGAGGCCTTCTTAGTTCTCAAGAAAATAATGTTTCATCAGGCATTCTAACCAGTTTATCTTATCTTTTTCTTACTATTGAGGTAATTGGAAGTTGTTCAGCATGTGAATGTTTTCCTTTTCTAAGAGAGTGGTGACATTTTTGTACTGTACTGTAGGGTGTAAGGAAGTGACTAACACCTTTCTGTGTTTTCTTTGTTAATGTGCCTTTTATAAAAACAAGGTCCCCCATTACATTAAGTTTAAAATTATGCCATTACTTTTCCTCTGTTAGTAGCTTAATTTTCAAACAGAGGTAACAATCATCCAGAGCAGTTAAAAAATGTCCCTGTTGTGTTGCACCATGTTTGAAGTGACAAAACAAGGTAGTGTTTCCTTTCTCTCTCTAAAATGGCTGTGAAAATCCTAATATGGACGTATTTCCCCCTGTCTTGCATCAGCCCATGCAGGGTAAAGTGGTTCAGCTTTGTTTTGCAGTCACACGTTCTTGAGTGGGTGTAGGTTTAATGGGTGGAAGAGGTACTTTGTTTATTAGCTTCAGACAATGAAGGAGACCAGATCAAGGTGTGCCATATTACGAAAGTTATTAGAAAAGCATATAATCTCCTCACACCTGATCTGGGATATCTTTTTCTAAAACTAAACTTTAGAAGAGGTGTGTCACGTTTACATGCCTGGTTAAAAAAACATTAAAAGGCAAGTGGGGTTTTCAATAGCTAGTTTAGATGTTAGAGTTCTTTTCTTGATATTTGCTTTTCTAAATGACTAGTGTCAATTTAGAGTATTCATGTATAGAAACCGTGAATCAGTATTGTTTCTCATGACTAATTTCTGTGTAAATATGTTTATACCACCACTGTGGGTTAAATATAACTCCATTTGATATGTCAGATAAAGTTATATTCAAAGTCTTATATAAAAAAATAAATATATATGACATGGCATTATTAGAATTATCTTAATAACAATAAATGGTGTTACAAGCAGCACCACACAAAGTAGTAGAACTCAATATTGTTGTTCTGATAAAAAGCCTAGTTTCTTTCTTTCACATCCTCAGGAAATCATTCAAAGATATTGTGTCAAATTAGTTATCTCTCTTTTTATATCTCCTTAATGACTAATAATGTCTCTATGGATTATGTGGCCTGCAGTCTGGGCTTGTGTATTTAAACACTACTGTACTACTGTATGTACATAACAGTTACTCATCTGAATTTAACCCTTGTTAACTGCCTATTGACACAATCAGGTGAAAATATATATTTTTTTCAACTTTATTGTTGAAATGTGTATTAATATATAATAGAATATATATAAGGAAAATCTGCTAAAATAGTTTTAAAATTAATTATTTATTTTTAAGTACAAGTAAAGTGATCCCCAGTAGTAGATTATAAAAGGAAAAGGAAAGTAACTATGACTTGAGGGAAAGTAAATATTAGTCACGGCTAGACATGTTTGTCCAAATCTTTCTTGATCTCGTATTAAATGGTGTTTAAATATCATTAGCAGTAAGCCGCTGTTGACAAAGCTCAACTGTAGATAAGTGTTGCTCATTATGAAAGATCTATGATGGCTGTAATTTAGCTCTTAATCTTAGTCATCTGCTGATACAGAATGGTTTCAGATGAAAATTATTTTAATTCATTTTATAATATTTTCCAGATACCGCATAATTAAATACTAAATCTATTTCCTTTGGCTTTAATATAACGACAGCATAAATACTGCTAATATTTACCATTTTCTTACACAGTATATGAATCTTAAAATATGTGAGGTCTTTGTGGGGGATCCATGACATTTGGGGGGTCCTTGACATCTAAAAAGTGTGTAAACCCCTGTGTGTTAGACTACAATCTGTCCTATGAATGGTGGGTTTGGCTGTTCTCAGTTTCAGAGACTCAAAAGTGTAAAAATGGATGCTGAATAAATTAGTATTCAATCAAAAAACTATGAAGGCATTTTCTCAGTTCATACGTTGTCATACTTTCTTCATGCTTCTTAGCATTTTGCTTTGGCAGGGCAGCATAAGCTTCTGTATATTTATTTTTTATATTAAATTAAATTTTCGCAGCTGTTCAAATGAACCTAGTATACTAATTGTTTTGTACATGTCTCTTTCAGTTGTGGCCATGCTGTTACGCATCGTACTGTCAGCAGAAGCTTCGGATGTCCAACGATGCACAGGGGAGAGACAGCGTGATGGCCAGTTCTACTTCAACATGACGTATGACCTTAAAGAGGGTGTTCATGACTGCGAGACCCAATGGGTCATCAATGTAAATATTTTACATATTACAAAAATATACAGTGGCAAGAACAGGGATGTGAAACCTTCTGTATTTCTGCATTTATTACTCATAAAATGTGGTCTGGTCTTCATCTAAGTCACAATTTAATAAAAAAAAAAGTTGTATTTTTCAACATTTAATTGAAAACACTGAGTGATCATTTACAAGACCGTCTGGAAAAAAAGTAACTGTAATAAAAAACAGTAAATGTAAAAGTAATAAACCTCTTTTCTTCACAAGATATCAGGAGAGAGATATGGTAGTCATGCTGAAAGTATGGGATGCTTAGGTGCCCAAGCCTTTAAATAATAAAAGGTTCATAAACTTACTCTTGGCACTGTAAATGTCTTTTTTACAAGCTACTGACTGATGAGTTGCTCTATTTGTTGGGCTTTTACAGTCTATTAATACATAAATCCAGCGATTAACTGTCAAACTCAAACAGTTTGTCTGACTATAGGGTTGTTAGCCTTAACATAAAGATGACATGGTGTTATAAACAATACTTTGCACATAGCTTCAGTGAAAATGTAAATGTATACATATGCTTATTCTTAACTCTGCCATCCTTTATTCCTTTTCTCTCCCTTTCCTGATTAGGGAATTGTGGCAGGAATTTCTCATGCTGATGGAAAAACGGAGTGCATGCTCCCACTTGTAAATGCAACAGCAAACACAGCCATCTTACAGACCTGCCATGAAAAACTGGAATTCCTGCTCATCTGCCCCTCTGCCGGCGTAAGTGTAAAATTGTTTATGCGTTTTAGGTTTTATGGCCGTCAAATTAATTTAATAGCATAACTTAACTTTCAATGCTTTGCACTCATACCCTTTCATTATGGATTTTTATTTGTTTTGCAGATCAACAAAAAGGAACCGTGCTCTTGTAAGTAATATAATAATTTGACTGACAACATGGTCTTTCTAAACATGCCTATTATAAGTGTTTAATCTTCAGTACACTCAGTTTAGCACATAGTAATATCAAGTGACTAACTATAAATGACTAAATATCTTTTTTTTTGCCCTAGTATGTGCATTAAAGTGAAATAACATTGTTTTGCAGGTGATATCACTTCTCCAACTACACTTCCTGAAGGTAAAGTCAACAGCTTATGCTGTACAGTAGCACTAACTTGTATCAAACTATTAACATTTAGGTTTGTACATTCACACATTTTCTGTTGGCAAAAATAGGCTTTATAGGCCTAATCATTTTTTTAGCCTGGAAAAAGTACAACAGTTTGAACATGACACAAGCAAACATCAGGATATCTGTTGCTCCATCAAAAAGCCCATTCACCTAAATCTATGACACTTAAGACTTAAAAAGAGATAAAAAAAAAATTAAAATAAAAAAAACAACAAACAGTGTTTACAACATTTTGTTCACAGAAGCTCAAGCATGCTTGCTTGATGTGCAAGAAACAATATGGTTAATTCTAGCCTGTTACACAAGCACATTTCAGCTTTTGCAAGAACCAAGGATTTTGTCCTCATGCGTCAGTCAAGAATGGTTGAGCTTTATGTTTGATAATCAGTGTTTATATGTGAATAAAAGCATAATTTAAACCTTTTCATCATATGAAGTGACCATATCTCTTCAGAAGACTTGGATTAATTTTAAGCATCTGAGTTTTGGTGAATAGACTTTTAATTGGGGGCAGAAATCAGATTTGATTAAAAATATCTTAATTTGTGTTCTGAAGATGAATGAATTTTGGTAACACTTTCTGTAATAGGGAACACATATTACGTATTAACTAAACATTTTCCCTGAAAAAATGCATTATTTCTCTAATAATTTTAACGGCCTGGTGTCACAACCACACCTCAAGATATTGTTCAGATGATTTATTTCAAGATAAACCTTCCGTTGCAAATTCCAAAACGTCGTTTTAGAGCTAATATCAGAGGCTTGGGCCAGGCAAATAATGCATTTATTAGAGAGAGAGAGAGAGAGAGAGAGAGAGAGGGAGAGAGCGAGAGAGAGAGAGCGAGAGAGAGAGAGAGAGAGAGAGAGAGAGAGAGATTATGCGCGTGTAGCAGTGCGCGTGTAGCTCTCAGCAGTGTTCAACAGCAGCGTCTACTAATACGGAATCTGTTGAATTGCTTTAAGAACCTCGCTCATGAGAAATGTCATGTAGCTTTTCAGCTGCGAAACTATTTTACTGATAAATTCGCGGGGCAGCGCTAATGACTAGTGTGCGCGAGTGCATCTGTGAGAGAGAACGGGAGAAAGAAAACGTCATTTTTTACCCTATTGCTTGTTATATTTATTTGTTCAATGGCTTCTGGTTTTTTGGTTCTTTTACTGTTGTAGAAATCCCATAGTATAACAACAACAAGAAGAAGAAACAAACAAACAAAAAATTATATATCTCTTCATTGTGTTTGGCCCCCGGCCGAGCGAGCATATACGTGCCCAGAATGCCTATGCGTAAATTCGACCCTGGGTAGGAAGGGATCTAAAATATGGTCAGAATAAGGCATTAATATGTGCTTTATAAGTACTTATAATATGCTAGTTATGTGCGTGCTAATAAGCAGCTAGTTAATAGTGAGAATTGGTCATTAAAATAAAGTGTTGCCTGAATTTCTAATGGGTTAAGAACAACATGACAATGAATAAACAAGAAATTAACCATCCTTTTAAGACTGTAGACAGATCGAAATGATTGCGTAGCTTACAGTGATTCATGGGAGTGACTGTCACCACTGAGCTGAATTTATTTTTATTTTATTTAGGCTATTTATTTAATCATTTAGCAGACGCTTTTATCCAAAATGACAATTTACCTCTATTATTTGTTTTTTTAATGACACACTAAAATTACATTAACTTGTAGCTTATGTCATTATTTAGCAATCAGGTATTGTAACATTTCAAAAAAAAAAAAAAAAAGTACATTCTCTATAAGATTAAATGATTGTTATTATTTACTTCTGGATATTGACAGCTGTCTCTCCACAAAGATTTCAGAGGTTGTTTTATTACAAGCAAATTAATTAATGAAAGGCTTGTGTGTATTTGTGTAAACATTTCAGTAGATTGTAAATACTGAAATGTTTTTTTTCTTTCTTCAAAAACGTTCTTTGCTATCAACGCGTATTAATATAGTCGTATATAAATTAACATTAAGAAATGCTTTACCTAATGCATGACTAAGGCATTAGGTAATTCTTTTTTTATTTAAATTAACTAACAAATTTAACAGGAAGATTCAGCACACCCATTTACATGACCTGATATATACTGAACGCACTGGTTCCAGTTTCATTGGCTATACTGTAGTTGTTTCACAACCTTTAGGAATCTGCACATGTGTTTTTGCAGGGAAACTGTTGATCAGCTAATCAGAAATGTTTTTAATGTTATTCAGAATATCTCTATGTTTCACTGAAGAAAGAAACTCATACAGGTTTGGAAAGACATGAGAGTTTGTCTGGTTAAATTATGCAATTCATCTCAAAGTGCTTTATTTTCTCACACTTTTCTGTTTGTTTGTTTGTTTGTTTTCAGTGGGTTTGCCTGACTGGAGTGTTGGTGTTTGGATTGGAGTGAGTGTGTTTGGGATTCTGTTGGCGTCTTTGATTGTCACCATGCTTTATAGGAAAAAAAAAAGGTGAGGCCCTCAAAAAACAAAAAAAACAAAAACAAAGGGTGAATATTCAGTAATGTACAGTGTTTTATTAAGTACTGGCATGAAAAAGTTAAAAAAAAACATAGGTTTGTATAATATTTGTCTATTAATATTTGTGTAACCATGGGTAATTCTGTGCTTATAGGTCAGAATATGTTCTTAGTGGCCCAGGTCCTGCTGAAGATGTCTGATTCTGGTATGTACTGTATCATCAGTAGTATTCTTTACCATAATGTGTAACAATTCCAGTCATTATTTTTGGCCATTTGAAAGATACCACATTATATTAGGCAGTCAATTACAGTACAGACAGTGGTGAGTACTGCTAAAAGCATTTCCCTTTCCTTTTTGTTTAACCACAGAAGAAGCTGTATCATTGCACCTGGGCGTTCTTCAGTCTTCAGTCTTCAGAACAATTTTTAGTTAAGGAATTAAATAAATGGATACAGGTTTTTAAGCAAATAAATGTTCCTCTACATAAGCGCCTACATAAATCACAGAAACGATAGCCTTTATTTTCAGTTCTGAAGGTGGACTTGTTCCCTCAATGTCTGTGGGGGTTACAGCATTGTCATAAAGCATTAGCTCTGTGTTTGCGCTCATAATTAAATTATGATCATGACTCCAACTAACCTAAATGAAGCTACAAGATAAAATAATGATATTATTTAGTTATCTATTACAGAACTTTACATTGAAATATAAAATACTAAATATATTTTACACTTTGTGTCCTCTTTTGATGAGCATAAATAAAAACAATTGAAATTGTTTTATCATAAATAATTTTGTGTCTGTTATGCACACAGACACATTAAGTATGTATAAGTGTATATATGTATATTCAGTTATATCCATAAATAAAAAAAATATTTCAATTATATTGTAAAATACAATATATACAACTTAATATATTTATTTTATAGTATATACATTTAATTATATTATTTGTATTATTAATATATCTATCACTGGTCTAATCAGTCTTGCATTTGGATTGCATGGCATCATAGTGAGCATAAAATGTGTGTGAACATAAAAGTAACTGTACGTCCAGGGCAAGTATTTCCTGTAAACTGCTGCTGTGGAAGCAAAATGAAATGAAATGCTGTGCCAGTGAGTACACACATCTAATATATTACTAATGAAATCCACTCAGCACCTGCCACTGCTTCAGATCTGGCCTCAAATATTAAGGTGTGTTAAAAAAAAAAAAAAACACAAAAAAAGCTAATGTAGTAAATCTACAAGAACTACATGATATACATGTATTAATAGTCACTATGTGCTATGCTATCTGCTGATAAAGTTCTTTACTCCCTGTATTGTATCCATTGATTTATATTCATACAGTGTTCACTGTCACTTTGTGGGAAAGTAAGTGGGCACTGCTATACTTGAAAAAAATGTATGTTTAAAGCATTATACTGTCATGTCATAAATCATGTTTAATAATATTTGCTTAGCTATTGTATTGCACAGAATTACTATACTCTTTGTAATGACTTCTTTCTTTCGTTAATAAAAAACTATACAAATATTTTAAATGTGTATCTGATTTATTTTTCTACACCTTAGATTTAAAAAAAAAACAGCAGCTGAAGAGAACACTTTATATTATAGTATTTGTAATATTAACATAAATAAATGTTTTATACATTTACAATTAGATTAAGTAATATAATTATTTAATATAATAATATAAATATTCAGTACATTTTCCCAGAGTCCTTAGTAAGTGCATCTTCATTTTCTAAGTTATCAATTACCATAATGTTCTGAAACAAAACCTCTAATAAGATACTTTTCAGCTTACAGTTCACAGTACAAGAATACGTAAAGACTTCACTGTCTGTGATTATTGCATTATTAGTAGTCATGCTGCTTTAAACTGAACCTAATTTTGGCTAATACTGCCAATGTTGCAAAAGGGAAAAAAAATTTACGTGGGTCTCTTCCACTTGTCAGTGCTGAATATAAAGCTTGTAAATTCATCATGTATATACCTCTTGTATTCTAAGAATGTCATATAATGTGAAAGCCAATAGGATTGATTTATTGATGCAGTGTCAGCTAAGTTGCATGCATTTATGCATTTGTAATACTCCATTACTATCTTATCTTAGTAGCATCAGTACAAAACCTCTGCCATGAAAGCACTTAAACCCTGCAGTCTAATTAACTTACTTTTCTATGCCTCAGATCATTTTACAAAGCATGCCAATATTCACCTCAACATTGAAGTCTTCCAAAAGGAGAAAAGATATATCATACTCCAAGTACTAGTTACATAGTCATATTTACAGCGTAAATCAAAAACATATTGTATTCAATTTGAAGGTGGTCCATGCAACTTTATGATGTCTCTCCATCCTCACTGAAGGCAAAAAGAAAGAAATGGATTCATAAGAAAATCAGGCTGCCAAAATAAAAAGTGCGTATTAACCAGTTACACTTTGGTACATTTATCTTATGAATAAAATATTCACTGATCAGGCCAACAAAGTAGTTCCATGACACTCAGAAACCAGAGTATTATATAATGACATTAACCATTTTTTTTTTTTTTTTTTGCCAAATATTTATGGATATAACTTGACATAAACCAACACAAATCAAGGGCAGTGCAGTGCTTTGTATAATATACAATATAAAACATCCTGCAAGTTTGATGTAAAAAATAAATAAAAAAATCAACCATTCAAAATTCAACCTCCAATATTTTTTATACTTAAAATATTTAAAACCCTTCACTTACAATCTTTTTTTGTGATAAGGGGCCAACTAACAACCACTGAGCATGTTTGTTATAAATATTAAATAGTTTATCATTATTAAATATTTGTGATTATATGGATGTTGTACAGTTTAAAGAACAGTGTTTTGTTTAACGAAAGCAAAGACCAACTTAAATTAAGTTTTGAATTTAAGTTGAATTCAAGTATAAAACATCTAAAAAATATGTACAGTGCATCCTGCAAGTGTTTACTATAGCTAACAAATAATGAATTTAAATATGATTGATATATCTACTGACCTGTTAAGAACACACAGACGTACAGTAGCAGGATGTTGAATGCTTGGATACATCAATGTTTGTCAAGTCAAACGTTAAATTGTCTTACCAAGCTGGTGTCCATTTTCAGACAAGTACAGGCCAGTTTTCTTCATCCAAACAGCATAGTAATCCACAGTTCAGAAAAAATAAATAAATAATTAAATATAGATGATTTTATTCACATTTTATGTTCAAGTTTGCAGTTCTGTGTTATACAGCTGAGTTGCTTAACCTTACTGGAAGAACTTCAAGCTTAAGTAAACTGCTGACTGGGTTCCAAGTCCAGCCCTCCATTAGACCACCAGCTGTGTTCCTGGAAATGAAACATCAATGAATAAATGAAGGAAAAGTGAATGTATATAATGTTTTCATACATTAAATATGCCTAGCTAAGAGAATAGAAATCTGCAACAATTGTTTACCATCCATATATTTTCTGGTTCATTCAGAGAATTTAGCTAATTTTGATTTATCTGTGGGGACTTTTAGGTCATGTTCACACAGCTGCAGAATGCAGTCGTGTACACAGTGTGCATACATTTTCAGGATTTTCTGTGGGCCCCTGCTGTGTCCAGTACACTAAACAACTATTGACTCCCACATCTGACAATGTACAATGTACTGCCTTTAAAAACACACACACACTCACACACACACACACACACACACACACACACACACACACACACACACACACACACACACACACACACACACACACACACACACACACACACAAAACATGACCAGGGACATGTGCATTATTATATTAGAAATGGGTGTTTTCACATCAGTGTTTATATTTCCCTTTCTTATGATTTGCTTTTGTAAAGTTGTGTAAATCCAAAGAAGTTTATACCAAATTGCAGTTCCCTTCAGACCAATTTGAGGGATAATGTGTTTTTAAACAATATTTAAATTCAACCCCAAGGCTAAAACTTCTGAATATACTGTACTGTACTGTACTGACAAAATACCTAACCTAACAATAGTTCAACAATTAAGGGAATAAATTGTAATGGCCTAATAAAGTAATATGAGCATAATTCTGAGTGTGTCCATGTGTGAATGAGTAACACTGTGATGTATTAACATGAAGCAGGATGAGTAACGTAACACTTTATGACACAACATGGACAACATCCTTCACTTTGCAGAAATCTGTGAATCATATAACTATGCAGCACTTCATTTGTATTCAAATGACATAATTAAGATATCTGTGGTTGAATAACAGTGACAGGATCTTATATATGAATTTTTATAATCTATATTTGGCTCTTTTGTCAAAAAGAATCATACTGTAGGTCTATTTCATAGCCTATCAGCCTGTCACAAGCTGAATCCCTTTGAACACTCTTGAATCGTCTGCATATTTATTTAGTTTATTTGTTGCTATTTAAAATCATGCATGGATTCTGTGTGCCACTTAATGTTTTTTGTACAGAACAAGGATAAACAGTTCCTATTGCTGCTTTTGGAAGTGATTTTTGTGAATCAGAGAATATCTAATGTTGTCATTCAGGAAACGTGTCACAAAGGCCACATACACACAACTGAACCACTTCACCTCTGCCACCTTCTTACAGTATCTTTATTGTGTAGCAATCAGAAGCAGTCCAGCATGTGAATGTTTTCCCTCGGTAAACTGTGGGGTAATGTTTTTTTTTTTTTGGTTGTTTTTTTTTTTGTAACTGAGTAGCATAGTGTAAGAATAAGTAAGTGAATTGTGGTTTTCTGATTCCTTTGCTAATGTGCAGGGCCGCTGCTGGCCAAATGGGTGCCCTAAGCAGGATTGTATTGTTGTGCCCCCTTCCTCAAATTTGATGATACAAAAAAAAAAAGTGAAAATAGAACTTTAATAAAATAAAAAAAGTAAATAAATTAATAAATGTTATTATTTACAAATTACAAATGTAGCTCTCGACATTTACCTATGGCTATAACTTTATTATGACACTAATTTATTTTATAGAAATTTATTTTATTCAGAAATCTTGAAAAAGAAAATTAAGTAGTTTTATTATGATAAAACCATGGTTTATTTTTGTAAGGGTTGTGATGTCCACATGTTTTTTTTTTTTGTTTTTTGTTTTTTTTTGAAGAAATTATAAAGACTGTGTCATCTATTACAAAAAGATGGCCAAAAATGAAAGATTAAGTGAATATTTGAATGAAATCTTTGGCCAATAGCCTAAACAAGGATTTGATCGTCCTGTAAGTGTAGCAGCAGCAATTACATGGTCTACCCTTTGCAGGTATTTGTCATAACATACAAAAATAACATATAAAAAATACATTGTGTATTTTAACAGTGTTATTAACCAATCATTATTGCCTCATTGTTTTTTATATAATGCATTTTAAGTCATTTTAAAGGCTATTGATGGCTTAGGTCTGTTCTTATAGCAGCAACAACAATAACAACAAAATATTACAGTATATTAATACTTCTTTGTAAATTATTATTTGAAGTAACAAAACCATGGTTAATTTGCAGTTACCATGGCTACAAGAACGATGATTTTTGGTGTTATTGTTAAAACCATGGCTAATTTCCGTAAGGGAACCTGGTAAGTCACAAATAATATTAGAAAAATTAGCATAATCTACATACTAAAAACATATTAATCTAAAAATTTGCGTTTGAGCACATTCGGTTGGGAAAAAGTAGCATAATTTACATATGATTTAGTTTATTTTAATAAATTTAAAAAATGTAAAAGGTGTGCATTATAGTTGACACCTAGATGAACAATTACAGTTGTTTTTATGACTGTAAGTCATTCTCCTCAAATGCTATTGACGTTAGAAAAGTGTATACCAATATCGCATGTAACTTTAGAGACGGTCCCTAAATTTGTGAATATCGAACGTCCAACGTCAACCCAACTTTATGCCTTTTTTTTTTTTCGTTTTCTTTTCTCTGCGCCGGATTGCTCATCCATCAAACATGAAAAATAAGCCCAAAACATCAACTACTTAGGGCACCAACCAAACATGAGGTGCGAGCGTTCGCGATCGCGGATGGGGGAATGGCGCAAGGGTTTTTTGGGGGGAGCGGCGGTACTGATTCGTTCACTACTTTTTACCCACAAATCATTCTGATTTCGAGTGTACAACCGATGTACAGTGTACACTCGCTGAAGCACTATTTCCCACAATCCAATGCGGAGTAGCGTCGCGCTTGGTGGCTAATTTAAAATGTTCGTAAATCACCTGTAGGTAGCGCATTCATTCTGATGTAAAATTAACGCGGTCGCCTGAGGGCGCTCTACGACCATTATCTTATCTGAGCTCAAATCAATTTACCACAGAGTTCACATGTGATTCATGAAACATTCGTATGTTCGTATGCCGCAAATCTCATCGTACTGATCGCACGTTGATAAATGTCACTATGTTTCACTATGTTCTTCCCTCAACTTAGACGAGTTGATACGTACCTCTCCTGTCTCAGTGCATGCACTTAATCGCTGTAGCGCGGCACCACTATGTTAGCATTTAGCTTAGCACCATTCATTCCTTAGGATCCAAACGGAGATTAAATTAGAAGCAACCAAAAACATCCACGTTTTCCCTATTTAAAGACGGTTACATTGAGTAGTTACACGAGTAAGTATGGTGGCACAAAATAAAACGTGGCAATTTTCTAAGCGAATAAGAAATTATAACTATAATGTAGGGCGGAAGAGCACTTCGCAGCACTTCGACCTCGGCGCAGTAATATCATCACTCCTGAAATTACAAAAATTGAAATGTAATTTATATGTATATTAAAATACTGGTAAATATAAACAGGTTATTTAGTTCCCCTCACTCTACAACAAATATTTAAAATTAACGGTATTCAGAACAGAACAAGAATGAAAAATAAGTCGTTATACAATTATATATTAAACTATAAAATAAAACACAAGTTAGGCTATAGTGGCATTCATTAAAAACAGTATACAAATGTCAAGCAAATTTAATATTGGACCTTTTAAAATAAACAGTGTAGCTAACTTTTGTTTGGTCGACTGCATTTTAGTTTGATGATGAATGGCTGAAATGTCAGGCAATGGTAGAACTATGTTGTTTGTGTGTGCGTGAGGAGCCTGTGTGATCAGATGGAATAAATCAAATAAAGAAAATAAATAAAATGCATTAGGAGTATCACGAGCGTAGCCCCACTTGTTTGTTTCACAGCGTTTTTTCCTTTTGTTAATCTGTTAATTATATTATAGCCTATTATATATTTTGTGTGATGCTATTTATTTTATTCCTTTTATAGACTTATTCACAGAACTTCTTCTCACACACAAGATCTGAATTACCAAAACCTCATGACTGAATCCTCATGTTCTTGTTTACGATGCGATTCGCGCATATAAGCTAAAGCCCTGTATAAAAAAATAAATAAATAAATAAATTCTCCACCGTACTATGCTGCGAGCAAGTACAGGTAACTCAAAAACTTGCGTACAGGAGCTGAGACCAGACGTTAGATTTGATCGTATAGCCACCGCTCACGTTCATATTGTTAAATTCCAAGTTTTGCGCTGAAACGACCGTAAACCCAATTTACAGGTCCTTCTCAAAAAATTAGCATATTGTGATAAAAGTTCATTATTTTCCATAATGTAATGATAAAAATTAAACTTTCATATGTTTTAGATTCATTGCACACCAACTGAAATATTTCAGGTCTTTTATTGTTTTAATACTGATGATTTTGGCATACAGCTCATGAAAACCCAAAAATTCCTATCTCAAAAAATGTGCATATTTCATCCGACCAATAAAAGAAAAGTGTTTTTTAATACAAAAAAAGTCAACCTTCAAATAATTATGTTCAGTTATGCAGTCAATACTTGGTCGGGAATCCTTTTGCAGAAATGACTGCTTCAATGCGGCGTGGCATGGAGGCAATCAGCCTGTGGCACTGCTGAGGTGTTATGGAGGCCCAGGATGCTTCGATAGCGGCCTTAAGCTCATCCAGAGTGTTGGGTCTTGCGTCTCTCAACTTTCTCTTCACAATATCCCACAGATTCTCTATGGGGTTCAGGTCAGGAGAGTTGGCAGGCCAATTGAGCACAGTAATACCATGGTCAGTAAACCATTTACCAGTGGTTTTGGCACTGTGAGCAGGTGCCAGGTCGTGCTGAAAAACGAAATCTTCATCTCCATAAAGCTTTTCAGCAGATGGAAGCATGAAGTGCTCCAAACTCTCCTGATAGCTAGCTGCATTGACCCTGCCCTTGATAAAACACAGTGGACCAACACCAGCAGCTGACATGGCACCCCCCAGACCATCACTGACTGTGGGTACTTGACACTGGACTTCAGGCATTTTGGCATTTCCTTCTCCCCAGTCTTCCTCCAGACTCTGGCACCTTGATTTCCTAATGACATGCAAAATTTGCTTTCATCCGAAAAAAGTACTTTGGACCACTGAGCAACAGTCCAGTGCTGCTTCTCTGTAGCCCAGGTCAGGCGCTTCTGCCGCTGTTTCTGGTTCAAAAGCACACGCCTGTGCACGGTGGCTCTGGATGTTTCTACTCCAGACTCAGTCCACTGCTTCCGCAGGTCCCCCAAGGTCTGGAATCGGTCCTTCTCCACAATCTTCCTCAGGGTCCGATCACCTCTTCTCATTGTACAGCGTTTTTTGCCACACTTTTTCCTACCCACAGACTTCCCACTGAGGTGCCTTGATACAGCACTCTGGGAACAGCCTATTCGTTCAGAAATTTCTTTCTGTGTCTTACCCTCTCGCTTGAGGGTGTCAATGATGGCCTTCTGGACAGCAGTCAGGTCGGCAGTCTTACCCATGATTGCGGTTTTGAGAAATTAACCAGGCTGGGAGTTTTTAAAAGCCTCAGGAATCTTTTGCAGGTGTTTAGAGTTAATTAGTTGATTCAGATGATTAGGTTAATAGCTCGTTTAGAGAACCTTTTCATGATATGCTAATTTTTTTTGAGATAGGAATTTTGGGTTTTCATGAGCTGTATGCATGAGCTGTATGCCAAAATCATCAGTATTAAAACAATAAAAGACCTGAAATATTTCAGTTGGTGTGCAATGAATCTAAAATATATGAAAGTTTAATTTTTATCATTACATTACGGAAAATAATGAACTTTTATCACAATATGCTAATTTTTTGAGAAGGCCCTGTATTTGTCGTAGGCTACTTTCGTAGGCTACTTTGTTTTTGAAAACACTTTCTATTTCTATGTTTTGACTGATGTGGAAGGAACTCATTAAGGCATCTATAAAAGAGGAAATACCATATTGTACAGTTTATGCCAGGAGGATCTTTGGCTTTTATTGTTGCAAAGTTGCAGAAAAGGTCAAATGTATGACTAACTCTTCCTGCTTCCCTAACACACATCAGACAGGATGTTGTTGGAAAGGAGCTATAAAAAATTGCATGAGGAAAAAGACATGCGAGAGTGGTGTTCTCCAGTTACAGTGCAGAGCTAAAATGAGTACACCCCCTCTGAGTAAATATACAAAAGATGTATTTTCTTAATGTTCACTAATACAATTCAAGGAAAAGTGACAAAATTGAAATTTATTTAACGTACTTAATAAAAACATAAAAACATATGTCATTAATATATGTAAAATAAGTACAAGTAAAATTAGCCAATTTTGTTTAAATGAAGGACTGAAGAAACAAGTCCGAGCTATAAGCAAAATTACTTACAATATAAGAGAATTTCTTTTAAAGTTTGACCAATAAGTAAATCTGTCACAAACTGATACATTGATACTGTATACAATGGCACTTATAAAGTTTCACGTTATTACGCCAGAGCAGAGGTGCATGCAACCTCAGATTCTTTCTGTGTCTTGCAAAAAGAATAGACCTAAAATGCAAATCAGTACTTGTTAAATGCTAATAAAGAAAGAATTACAAAACATTAGGATGAGCCATCTTGGTTCTGGGCCAGCTTGAAGAAGGGCTGAAGGGGTCAAACAGACAAAGACTGGGCCAAAGAGACAGTCCAAAGTAGAGACAAGAGGAGAGTCAGACAGATGAGAGGGTCAAACCAGGGAGCAGATGGCCAAGACACGGCAGATTAGGACCAAAGTCCATATGTGAGCGGAGATCAAACACGACTAGACTGTCCAATACAGCCAACAGTCCCAGCAAGATCAGCGTCTGGTGGCCATTGCATTGATTGGTGAGTTCTAGCGGGGCAGCAGAGTAAACACAGCACTAACTAGGCAGAGGAGAGGAGCATGAGCAAAACAATGATGTAATTCCTAACCGACGGTGAGATGACATGAAACATTTTGTGTTTTCAAAATATTGGGCTTACAAAAAAGAGGAAATGTTTGCATTTTTTTTTCAACCGTTCAAAATGATTACTTGCCAACAAAAATTACACCTAGAATGTATTTCACTGTTGTATTTCTTAATAGATCTCATGTAGCCCCGCCCCTTTTCAGATTTGTGCTCATTGTTTTCTCCACAGTGTGAAGGCAAGGTAGCATCAATTTATGAATGAACTGCTAATTTTAAAAGCTTCCCAGTGTACCGACATTTGTTATGACATCTGCTTTAAACAATACAGTGCTCTTGACAACTTTCGTTAACTCTGCAGTAAGTAAATCACTTCACTAGATAATTGGGCCTTCTCTTCAGCAGTGATGATGCTAGCTACTGCAAAAGTGTAAGTTCTTTAAGTACTAAGCCCATATTTTACTGGTTAACTAGACACAATTAAGAAACTACACAAAACATAAAGGCTTCTGTGAGTGTAAGAGAATTAATGAATTAAGAACTGAGTAGAAACAACCGAGAGATAATGAGCCATGAGCAAAGAAAACAAAAACAAATGCAAGGGAAAAGGATAGATCAAACCTACATCCATACACGTGCCATCAAATTAAATGATTCTGCATACTCTGCATAACCTTAACAATCTGACGAGATCAGTCTAATGAAAATAAGCAAAAATAATATTTAATAAAAGTTATTTTTCCTGTATGGTCTTTCATAACATGATGGGACTAAAGAAGCTAGATTGGTGCACTGAGCTCTAAGGGTAAAATAAATAGTCAGCACACACACACACACACACATAGCTCAGCAATCTGAAGTCTTGAGACTGATCACTGTGTGTGATAAACACTTCTTGGAAACAATAAAATTACCCAAATACACAAGTAAGGCCCATTTGTTGTAAAGAGGGAAGTGGAGTGCATGGAAATGATGGATGACAAAGGAAAATGGTGAGAAGGGGGAGGGGGTGTATTACAGAATATTTTCCATGCATCATAAAACATAGAATCTTAGTCGGGCTTCTTGTGACACATCAGAAAAGAACACTTGTTTCAGTACTAAAGGTCTGTGACATTTCTTTGACACATGATATCTAAAACATGCATATGTGGTGCACACCACTAAAAATCATCAACAAAGTATTTTTTTGTTTGTTTTTGATGTTCTTCTGTTGCTACTGGTAACATGTAAACAGAACTGTTTCCTGGCAGGCTGATGATCTGATCAAAAACATCTGTGCAGACTGGTTCTTCGAGTTTGACCCACCATGGGTGTATTTGTGAGCACAGCTGTCTGTCAGATAACATAATGAGCTATACACTTGAGCCACTTATCCCTATCAAGGGCCATCAGCCAACACCACCCTGACAGAGCTGCTCTTGTCTTCTCAGCTTCTGAATTACAATGCCTGAGCTGTAGAGAAATCAATTAACTACACATCAAAATGTTTTTCATTTTATTAACAGAAATTCCCCAAAAGATTTTGAACCTAGACAGCAGGGCTTTAAATGCCTTAAGGCAGAAATCTCTCTCTCACACACACACACACACACACATTCTCTCTTTTTCTTTTGTTGTTTGACAGACAGCTGCAGGTTAACTGTATTCGGCTGCTTGGATCCTATTTATCATTTGTTTCCCAAATGTTCCCGTTCTCTTAAGACTAGGGCTGCACGGGTCATCTAAATTAAACTGCTATCGCGATTTGGCAAAGGCTACTATTTTTCACATGTGCATCTTTGCTAAATGGCTGCTGCAGCTGAATACACAGAAGATCAAACTGCTTTCATTAATTGATTCAACCTGACTAAACACACGACTATGACAATATGGTTTATCTTCAGTTCTTTTTATTATAATTATCATTACAATATAGTATATTTATAATGAAATGCTAACAAACATAGCATGTATCACTGCATAGAATGCTATGAATAATATGTTGCATGTCTTTGGTATCTCTCAATAATAAAACCATCTCTGATATCTACCTAAAAATCGGTATCAGTCAATGGAATGTTTCCATTTATATAAATAAACGTGTGTGTGTGTTCACATTGTAGGACCAAATGTCTTAAAGACAGTAAAACCTGAAAGCAGCTACATTGTGGGGACCAGCCATCTCCACAAAACAGATTAAAAATAACATCTAAAAATGCAAAATGTTTCTGTGATTAGGTTTGGGGGTAGGTATGGAGAGAGATAATATCATTAGCTCAGTATAAAAGCAACAGAAGTTAATAGAAAGTCCCTATGGGGTACAAATGTGTGTGAACTCTTGACAGTTTAATCAATTTAATCAGCTTTAATCACTCAAGGGAGTACTACAGTCCTCTCGGTTTAACAGTATTTGAGGATTAGCTGATACACAATATCCTCTCAATCCTGCCTCTAATTCCACACTTCTTTCATAATGAAGATTTGAGTGGATAAGTTCCTAATAGCCAACTCAATACTGTAAAGCCACAGTGAGTACAATGCAAAACATCATAAACTAGCATCAGTCATACGTGAACGGCAGCTAAGGGTATAAAAAAATAATAAAAGGCCAAGTGAAAATGTATTTTCGGCGTAGTGATGCTAAATCTGTTCTATGTGGTTAATGTCGCCTCATTTCAGAGTAAATGATGGCTTTCACCATTCCGCTTAACAAAACGTTTTGTAACTGCAAAAACAATAATTAATAGCAAAAAAAAAAAAAAAAATTCAGTGGTGTTCAAAAAGCTTACAGAGAAACCACTTTCATCTTGAACTGTAGAGTAGACAGTAAGTACTAACCCCTTCCATCAGCAACACTCTCAATACTGAGTAATCCCTCAGTCAGACAGTAAAAAGAAGATGCTGACAATATTCCAAAATATGCATGACCTTATGGTTGATGTTTGTGATGTGAAAATAGCTGGATGGTGGCACATTTTATTTTTTTCTTAAGCAGACAAAGTCAAAAATTAATGAGACTGAAAAATCCATTTCATAATATACACAACCATTAACACATACATTCATGGCACATTTATTTTTTCTTATTTCAGTGGAAAGGAATTGATTAGGCAATGAAAAGTTGATGTTATATATCAGAATGGTGCCAGTTTCTGTGAGAAAAAGTAGGCAACATTAGGAGAGTATTATGTCTAAATTTACAGTATTCATAAGTATTTACAGTATTCAGAAAGTACCTGGATGACATACTACTACCTGCAAATAAGAAGGAAGGACAAATCCAGTCCTGGAGGGCCTATGTCTTGCTGAGTTTATCACAATCCCCAATCAAACATAACTGAAAGCCCTAACCAAAATCTAAAGGATTGCTTGAAAATTACAGGCAGGTCATTTTTGATTTAGAATGGAGCAAAGGAAAAAGTTTCTTTATTTTTCTGTAAGTCAGGCCATGTCACCTAAGAAATTCCAGAAATGTAAACAAGCTTTAAAGCCATGACACATGAGACTTGCCTAAGGTCTCTCTAGATCACAGTATGTGTCCCACTAGAGTCTATTATTTCCCAACATGTCTGATAACTGATGTTAGTTCAGCACAATTTGTCATGTTTACAGGGAAAGAACAAGCTTTTGTTTTGGATACAATTCAGATTCAGATGTCTTTTATTGGCCATCTCAAATTCCTTTTAGATATAGCAGTTTCTGACACCACTTAACATGACACCTGATGAGCACTTCTGACTGTTTTTGTTTCCTGTTATTTTGCCTTACTTGCTGTTTGTGAAGATTTGTGATGCTTAGAGGCCACTTGCTATCCAGAGTAGACAAAATAAAAAAAAACTCTCATGGTTTTGTGAATTTGGGGTGTTAAAATATTGCTGAGTCATGTTGCTAACTTGCTAATTGGTTGTTAACGTAATGCTGGCAGTGACCAAACCTCAAGTTTCCATAGCATACCAATCTTCTGCTTCATTTTCAGTGTAACTCTGTTGGTTATTATTGCTCAGGTACTCTAGATAGTTGTGAGGGTGTGGCTAGGCAGTTGCCAGGGTGATATTTCAAAGGCTGGTTACTAGCCAAATCTCTCCCACATTCCTTTCCAACAATATGATCCCAGCCAAAGTGTTGTTTGAAGGAAATTAAATATAAGAAACAGCAACTTAAGTGTCTGTACTGAACTGATATTGGTGATGGATGCTGGTAAGCCTTCTGAAAAGGGAAGACAAACCACATATACTGTATTTTGAAAGTGTTTAAACAATTCCTGTGTGTTTGGTTACATCAACAAAGACAATACTTGGTAAGGGGGTCACCTCATGTGCCATTAGTTACATTTCTGGGAAACCAGACAACTGATTATATTGCTTTAAAAGAAACAGCCCCTGATGACATGCAAGAGAGCTAAGTGCAAAGTCTTCATGAGGTATGAGACCCATGCAGCTCTTCACACTCAAGTGTAGTTTATGCTCGCATTCCCTCAAAACTTGCGACATCCGTGGCATTGTGCTGTGTGATAAAACTGCACATTTTAGAGTGGCTTTTATTGTGGCCAGCCTAATAAACACCTGTGCAATAATCATGCTGTCTAATCAGCATCTTGATATGGCACACCTGTGAAGTGGATGGACTATCTAGGCAAAGAAATGCTCACTAACACAGATTTAGACAGATTTGTGAACAATATTTGAGAGAAATAGGCCTTTTGTGTACATAGAAAAAGTCTTAGATCTTTGAGTTCAGCTCATGAAAAATGGGTGCAAAACAAAAGTGTTGCGTTTATAATTTTGTTCAGTGTGTAAAACATAAAAAATGTAAAATGTAAAACCAAGGAAGTAACTTTTACAAAAGAAAGCCCTCCAAAAAGATAGCAAGCAATCATAATAATAATAATAATAATAATAATAATAATAATAATAATAATAATAATCTATATATAATATAGATTTTTTTATGTTTTTGTAAATTAAATTTTGTTATAATATACTGTTTTGTACAGTGGCCAAGAAAGCTCAAGGTGGTGCAACTTAAGAAAAGACATGCAAATAAAAAAAGCATCAGCAAATTAAGAAAACATCTTCATCAGTTTGATAGCACATGTTCTGCAAATACTCACAACACAACCAAATACAGAAACGCACTGCAAATACACACAGCACAACCAACTTGTGTGAGTATTTGCAGCACTCGTGTTGTCAATTTAGATGTTTTCTCTTTTTTTGTGATCAACTTTGCACAACAATGCACAACAGTTTTCTCAGCAGTGAGTTTTTAGGAGTTAACAGCAAATAAAAGAATGAAACCTTTATTTAAACGTATGAAGCCCTGCACAAGAAATTGGCCACAAAATCATTCCCACTACTATATTCCCACTAAGAATATTTTGGCTAGCGATGCTTCAAGAAAATACACCCAGGCTGTGCAAGAACATGGGGATTAAGATTTTGACAAGAATTTTTGGGTGAACCAGTAAATGCATTTTATGGTGTTAAACGTAATTAAATATTCAAACATTAGCAAATTAAAATACTAAAATTAATAGTACAATAAAAATGTAACAAAAAAGCTGAATAAACATAAAAATATGCACTGAAAAATCAAGCAGACATTGACAATTATAAAGTGAACATGAATCAAAAATTAACTAAACTAGATTAAGAATTTATAATAAAAACACTTTGGGTTCCCACAAACCCTGAGAAAAGCTGTTGTTGTAGGGCAGGCTAGAAGTTTTGGGTAAACTATAACCCTTCAATTGTTGAAATATTATAGGTATAAATGGTAATTAGTCACTAACCAGATACATGTCAACGTAATCAGTGAGGTGTTAAATATTTAGATTTCTGTTAATGTGATTTGCTGAAGTAATGGAGGATGTCAGCAGTACTTTCAGTGAAATTCTGAACTGGTAAACAAAAGGTTGTTCTATCGCTATATAAAAGGAGTGGAAAATTCCACAACACATTGTCCCGGTGATTGTTTTTTTCATATTGGTCGTGCATGTGCTTGGAAAGTACCTCTTGGAAATTGTCTAATTATGTTTCTGGAGAATGAGGATTTTCGCTCCGATCTGACCAAACACACTTTTCCTGTTGCCTGGAATTTTCCGGTAATCCCAGAGACTTTGTTTCACTGGTTCAGGTGTGTTCAATTTGGACTGGAGCTAAACATTGCAGCACAGATATGCCTGCCTATTTTACAGTTTTAATAGTTGACCTGAATCTAAAAAAAAAAAATCTAAATCTAAAACCTAAAACCTGACAAAGAACACCATTCCTACCATGACAGTGCTCTGTTTAATAAGGGAAACCAACAATATTAGATGCAAGACTGCCAGTGTGACTAGTCAAAAAGTGCTGTGGTGATGCCATCAGTATCATACACTCCCATCCCGTTTGTGAGCTAACAGGAGATGGTGTGTGACTCTGAAAAACACTGTAGATTTTTGAACCCAAAAAAATTATTTTCAGAAAAGACTAGAAGCAGGATAGAGAGACATCCTGTTATCTGCAAAATACAAACACTGAAAACATCACAGTCTCACTCTCTGCACACTGATTTCTCTTGTAGGACAACAAAGAAGTTCCTCTGTTTTGAGCTCCTTGCTTGATATTACATTGGTTTGATCATCTGGAAGGCATTATCAAGAACTTCAAATAGGATCCATAGAAAAGTTTAGATGCCATATTGTACATATCATGTCACGAGGAACTTTGTCCTTTGCTGTTGTAAGGCTGCAGAAAAGGGTCAAATATATGAGTCTTCCTGTCTTCCTGCATACCTAACCCACATTGCCAATGGACTGTGAAAGGAGCCACTATACAAATTGTATACGTGTAAAAGTGGTGTTCCTCTATGTCTCAGCTGCAGCTGGTCATAAGAAAAAAAACATGCAAGTGACCAGAACAGTTCTTGAACATTCAAATGTGTTTGATTTTTTTTTTTATTGTGGTGTTTGCTCACACAGAATTCTCAACTGTTGATATAAAGTCCACTGAGACTTTTCCCTGTTTGTCTCACTGTCACTACATTTCTAAAGGCCAAGCACAGGAACAGGCTAAATATAACATTTCAGTGGTGGCTCAGGAACAACTCAAAGAAGTGCAAATCTGAAGAGGGAGGTCAGAAAGATGCAGGATGTGTCAGGACCAAAGTCAGAGGTAAACGAATATCAAACAAGGCTAGAGAGTTCAATACAGCAGAGAGTGCCAGGGAATAATACAAAGGCCAATGACAGGAGCAAGAGTCGGATTCAGGGTGGGCAGTTCATTGACTGGTGAGTTCTGGCATGACAGTAAACACAGCACTAGAAAAAAGGACCGTGAACAAAACAATAACTAGACTGACAGAAAAGACTGGTTAAGATTAAGAAACTAGAAAAGACAAGAAACTATTTTGCTAGCACGAGAAGCATGAAAAACACCGGCAAAGAAACAGAGCAGAGGGAAGAAAATATAAAGCAGAAAAATCAGTAACAGAAACAGACAGATAGACATAATGAGCCACAGAGCCACAAAGAACAAAAACAAAGCTAGAGCGAAGAGAAGGAGAGATCAAACCCATGTCCTTGCCATTAAATTCAGGGATTTGTTAAACAAGGTTAATCAAATGCTCTTAATAACCTTCGGTCAGCATGATCTGAGAAAAATTTTAACACATATGAGGAGTTTAAAAAAATACATGATTTCGGCGAAATGAGTAATCAAATGTTATAAGCATTTTTTACCATTCATTTAGTTGACTTCTCAAAAACATTTAGGCTATGATGCCAGACACATTTGTTACTATAATAGCCTACAGCATTTTATGACAAAATCCAAAATGTCATGAACTTTTGCAACCCAGTCATTTAAATGATGTTTTATTAACAAGGTTCGGGAGGAGCACGATCAGATAATCAACCAATTTGGCTCAGGTGCAACTCGTTTAGCTAACCATCTTAACTAGCACAATACGTGTATATAAATGCAGCCTTCTTACCTCTATCCCGCGACAGTTTTCCGGCATCCCTCCTCCACCCCAACTCCTCACTCCTAATCTGTTTTTATCCCACATTAGGGACAGGGGGAGTTCTTCGGGTTCGGGCTATATTCCAGGCTCGGAGCCCTCCCCCAGGACAGCACGCCAAAATATGCTTACTATTTGCGAACAGATTAGATGTAAGGGTGAACTCGTGAAACAAAAGTGGCTAATTTACTTATTTTACAGATATCAATTACACATTTTGAAAAAAATTTCTAAGTATATTTTTGTTTAATAAATGTCAATTTCCCTGTGTGATCATTAAGAAAAAAATATTTTGTAGTTATTCAAAGCAGGTATACTCATAACCTACTGTATATACTTTATATTCAAAACCAGTGGAAAATGGCTTCACGAAGTTGACACAAGAGACGCCAAACAAGTTAATGGTTTTGCAAGAAATCTTTAGCTGCATAACAAAGACACATATTGGAGAAAGGAATATTTATAATATTACCTTCTTCTTTCTGCTCCTTGATCTAAGGTGTGGGGTTTTGGTTTTGAATGGGATGGTTTAAATTGTTACACTCAGTTGTCTCTTGTTTTTTCATTAAATGTCAATTATGTTGTCTTAAATACCAATAAAAAGACTTAAAATAGAAAATGATGGTGCACTGCATGCTCAGGGTAAAAATCAATAAACACCAACATAAAGCAATGAATTAGATTTCTTGAGATTTATGGCTATGTGAGACTAACCAACACTTCTCAGAAGCCACAGAATAACCCTGGGCCCTTTTGTGGTGAAGAAGTAGGTGAAGTCTGGACTGTATGAAAATCAAGGATGCCAAAGCTTTTTAAGGCAACAGAGCAATCATGGATGATGGCTTTTCCTGTTGAATAAAAAAAGGGTGGAGAAAAAGTGGCGTGATTGTTTTTCTGGCATATGAGTGGCTAGCAACTAGCAGACGACCAGACCATGGGGTTATTACAGTTCACTCTTTCTTGCGCGATTTCCTGTTCTGAGCTGAGGTCATCCTACTGTCACATGACTGGCTGCATAGGTGGAGATTCTTTAACTTACAGCTGAAATCTCTGAAACCACATGAAATTCCCAGCACTCTTCTATAGTATACTTTTATCTCTATAACTGTTGTGTGACAAATTTGAGGTGTTTGAAAACTTCAGTACTAAAGGTACTAATATTCTATTTATGGATCTACAGCAGGGTTCCTCAAATCTTGCCCTGGAGGGCCCTGCAGAGTTTAGCTCCAACCCTGATCAAACTCACCTACCTGTAATTTTCCTATGATCCTGAAGACATTGATTAGCATGCTCAGGTGTGTTTGATTAGGGTTAGAGCTAAACTCTGCAGTAAAGTGGATCTTGTGGGCCAGATTTGAGGATCCCTGATCTACAGCATGCATGCGGGTACACATCACAGTGCATATGTTACCAGTTCTGTTGCTACTGTTTCCCAGCAGAAACATCTGTGCAATAGACTGAATCCTGGATGTTGTGAAACCACCCGCCAGTCAAATTAGAACAGGTGATTTTAGTCTGCTCTGTCCTTTTAGTGTACAGAACATGGCGAATCAATTAAACAAACAAATCAAATTGCTAAACTTTGAGTATGAAATTTTGCATCTGAGATTAAGTTCAGTGTTCAGATATAGACTACTGATTGACACTGAGAGTTTTGTGTTGACAGGGTGTTGAAGGAGCGCGAGACCTCAAAGACCACTTCAAGGTCAGTTGGCCCCCCATATTCATATCTGTGCACTTCAGCTATCTGTCAGATGACATAATGAGGTATTGACTTGAGCAAACACAACCCTCACAGTGCTGCTCTTCTCTTCTTAAGTGCTGAACAATGGTCTGAGCAACAGAGAACTCAATCAGCTATAGATCTAAATGTTTTTAAAGCATTTTATTAACATAAATGACGATTCTTCACCTGGACAGCAGGGTTTTAAATGCTTTAAGGCAGAAGTCATTACAAAGAGGATGCAGTGCCTCTTATTGCCAAGCATATATTATAACATATCAGTTATGACACATATAAAGTTTTCATCTAACAGACATTTGACACAAATCTGCTAAAATCTACAGCAGTGCCATATTCACTTCACACAAAGTGATAGTGGACACCTCAGCATAAATCAATGGCCACCGTACAGACTAGTGGGAAGTTCCCAGGTCAATATGAGGAGTACTTCATCAGCAGATAGATTGTAGATGTACTACATTTTTACTACATTAGTTGTTTATTAACACACGTTCATATTTAAGGCCAGATCTGAAGCAGTGGCAGGTGCTGAGTGGATTTGACTAGTAATGTATTAGATTTGCGTACTCACTGGCACAGCATTTCATTTCATTTTGCTTCCACAGCAGCAGTTTATAGAAAATACTTGCCCTGGTAATACAGTTAATTTGCTTCAGCAGTACAATAAACCCTAGCCACAGTAACGCCGTGTGTTTTACGCTCACTAAGTGCCATGCAATCTGCCTAGTTCCTTCCCACTAACCAAACAGACAAAATTATTAAAGACTCATTTATTACAGTTCACATCATGAGAACTGACATCAATGTTTATGGATTAAAAAAGTCTGTAGTGTAAATCTGGCAGAAAAACTAATCTACAAAGGGTCATATCCTGTTTGATTTGCTGCTTCACTTACTATTACATTCCTTTTCACATTCACTATATCTGGCCACAACAAAAGCCAGATGGTCATTTCTCTCACTAGCACCCTACTCTTCTTTTTAAACTACTGTACAGGAACGCATGTTTTCTTGTGTTCAGACAGAAAATTCTTAGAATAAGAAGCATCTGTCAAGATCTGCAGTCATGTTTAGAAAATAGTATAAATCAGTTACTTACAAGAGCACAGCTGCTTTTCATTGATCTGCAAAATAAATAAAAACAAACATAAACCAAAGCAATGTCAGTTCAGTTATGCTACTAAATATCAATGACATTTTGCTTGATGGCCTAGCAGAACATAAAAGCTATAAAACATTTAGCACAAACAATTTCACACTTACTTTGCCAGTGGGGCAGGAGAGCAGACACTCAAGATATCTGAAATATAACTGTTTAGTATTGATAATGGTAAAAGCAGAATAGAAACTTGATCGTCTTTAAGGGTTTTCAACCAACACTAGTCTTACATTTGTTTACTCAATCAGAAAGCTACTAATGACACAGGTAGTAAATAAATTATTAATAAATTATAAATTTTTACTCAGTAGATTGCTTACAAATGTCTTTTTCTTTAGACATAAGATACTCACATTGACAAGCCATTGTTTCTCGCAGTCACTGAAGTACTCTATACAAAATGACAAAGAGGAACTGTCCATCGTTCTGTCTCGTCCCATTGCATTGCAAGACAACAGATGCTCCTAATGTCAGTTTGATGTTCGAGTACACAAACAGAATGATTCCAACTGAAAGAGGACACACACACAATAAACGGTTACAAAATATAGAGGCCAAGTATATTTGAGTGAAATACATCTGTCACAGGACAGATCATAGGCTAAGACAGGAATTATTAAACATTTTTAAAGCCAAAATCCCCCAAACGCAGTGATCCCTCTGCAAAGGACTCCCTTCTAAAATATGATTATTGATCAGAGAAAAATTGTGATATTAAAAATAAAGCAATTGTAATTTTATATATATATATATATATATATATATATATATATATATATATATATATATATATATATATATATATATATATATATATATATATATATATATACACACATTTTATTTTTTTACTGTTATTACACTTAAGCTTTTATTAAATAGAAAATATATATAATATCATTATTTATTTAAATTAATAACGGAATAACGGAAGCTTTTGGTTAACACTTTTTTTCTCTAAAAATTTCCACACATTCTCAAGCAGCACCTGGGGGTTTCCAGGACCCATCTGAAACCCCCTGGTCTAAAGAAACCCAGTTACATCGGTCTATACTGTACTCAAGTGCCATCACGCATATGTGGAAAAAATAACCACCGAATAGGTTCATAACTTTAAAGAAAGAATCACAATGCATTAAAGTAATTTTTTCTCCCATCCTGTGTGTACACAAGCCCAGACATTGTTTAGTGAAGCTTGTAGGCCATGAGGGCATTATGACTCATGAAACAGATACGATTTTATTAGCTTGAGGGAGAACAGATTTGTATGCTCACACAATATGTTGTGTCAGTACGATTTTTGATGACATTTGAAGAAACAACAACAACAACAACAACAAAAAACCTGCCCAAATAATAACATACATCTGTCATTTAATCAGACAAACAAAACTGAGTTCTGTCACTTGTGTGGTGCTGCTTGTTATAACCTTGTTATTAAAAAAGTTAATCATTATATCGTCAATTCATACAGTATTTGTAACAGCGGAGAACACCAAAAATCATCTATGACAATATGTCACAGCCTGATTAATTCAAAACAGGTACTTTATGTATTTGAATTTTGGTGCTGGTCTCCCCAGGTTAACCTGATTTATCCACCTTTTTAATATGCCCCATGATGCTTTGTGTGTATTATGGAAGTGACTGCCATTAAACTGTGAACAAAAAGTAATTGACAATTAACCTTGATTTGCTTAATGAATGCAGTAATAATCATCTGCAATATATATATATATATATATATATATATATATATATATATATATATATATATTTCAAATTTCATTGCAAAACCATTCTAAGTATGTCAAAATTAGACCAATGGGGATCAAAACATTGTTGTAGGTTGAATACAGTCAATGAAGAATTTATATATAAAGTGCCAAACTCCATCGAATATATATATATTCTTCATTGACTGTATTCAAGCCTCAACAATGTATATATCTTATAACATTATAGACTGAACAAAATTAGAAACGCAACACTTTTGTTTTTGCCCCCATTTATCATGAGCTGAACTCAAAGATCAAAGACTCAAAGACTTTTTCTATATACACAAAAGGCCTATTTCTCTCAAATATTGTTCACAAATTTGTCTAAATCTGTGTTAGTGAGTACTTCTCCTTTGCTGAGATAATCCATCCACCTCACAGCTGTGGCATATCAAGATGCTGATTAGACAGCATGATTATTGCACAGGTGTGCCTTAGGCTGGCCACAATAAAAGGCCACTCTAAAATGTGAATATAAAATTATGTTTATAATTTTGTTCAGTGTATAATAATAATATAATTATAAAAGAGATATATATTGATATATATGCAGAACATTCTGAATACTGTTGAAAAGATTGCATGGAATGTACCTGTCTGAGTGCCAAAAAGTTTTTTTTTTTTTTTCATAATTGACGTGCATGCAACTCTAGAAGTAATAAAGATATCTTAAATATCCTTTTAGATTCTTATTGTTAATAAACTTTATTTCTGTAATTTAAATTTTTAAGACCTTATATGCTTTATTTATGGGATTGAACCACTTGTAATATTTTAACTATAGTATTTACTATAACCACAAAGCCACTGTAAGGCAAATAATAGATGTCAATGCAGGAGAGGCTAAATGCTAAATAAACTGCTTTTGTGGGAAAACATCTTATCATTTAATGAGCCTATAACCTATCAGCTAATCTTCAACCTGTTTGCCATTAAATATTTGTTTTGGATTGAGCTATTTTTAGAATTTAAGTCACAGACAGGTAGGATTCGTATGGTAGGCTACTTTTCACTCATTTCTATTTTTTTTTTTTTTTTTTTTTTTTTTGTATCTGCAAACTATCTGTCACACAACTCTGACAAAAACAAAAAGAAAGAAAAAAAAAGATTCACTGACTGACTGAGACTAATAAGATAACTACCTGTACATAAAAAGTAACAGTCTATGGAAAGTTCCCATTTAGATAATTAAGTAAACGTGTGTGTACTTATTTACATTGTGGGTCAAATGCCCCAAAGACTTAAAGTAAAACTTGAAAGAATATAAGAACTGTGTATTGTACTATAAATGCTTGGGGCTGTTTATGGTTGTTATATATATATATATAAATATATATATATAAATTTGTATGTTCGTGAGGTCTGATGCTGCATAAATTGCCCTGTAGAGGGACAAATAAAGATATTACAACAAAGCATCTACATTGTGGGGATCAGCCAACACTCCCCATTAAACAGATTAATAATAATATCTAAAAATGCAAAAATGTTTCTGTGAGTATCAAGTTCGAGGGTAGGGATAGAGTGAGAAAATATCATTAGCTCACTATAAAAACAACAGAAGTCAATAATGGAAAGTCCCCCTGTGAGGATACACACACAAACATGTGGACACTTGACAGTCCTACTGCAGCTCCAAATACATTATCTTTAACCACTTAAGTACAGTCCTCAGTTTAATAGTATTTGAGATTACTCTGATACATAATATCCTCTCAGAGAAGTCTAAGGACTGCTGCCACTTATTCTACACATTTTTTTTTCAAAATTACGATTTAAGGGGAAACTTCCTAATAGCCAACTCGATACTGTGAAGCAACAACGAATACAACGCAAAACAACGTAAACATCAGTCAGTGAACGGCGGCAGCTAAGGATGTGAAACAATAATAATAAAAAAAAAAATTTGGCGTAGTGAATCTGTGGCAGGTAAGGTTAACGTTGACTGATTTCAGAGAGAACCGAAACCATAATTCACACCATTCCACTTAACAAAACGTACTGTTGCCACAAAGTAGAAAATTAAGAAATGTTCAAAAGGCTCACCTTGATATTTTGAAATCCCTTTCATCTTGTACTGAAGAAGAGACATGTAAATACAGGTAAATTTGGTAAAGGTAAAGAAAAAAAAAGAAATATATATACAGTATATATATATATATATATATATATATATATATATATATATATATATATATACAGTATATATATATATATATATATATATATATATATATATATATATACAGGTCCTTCTCAAAAAATTAGCATATTGTGAAAAAGTTCATTATTTTCCATAATGTAATGATAAAAATTAAACTTTCATATGTTTTAGATTCATTGCACACCAACTGAAATATTTCAGGTCTTTTATTGTTTTAATACTGATGATTTTGGCATACAGCTCATGAAAACCCAAAATTCCTATCTCAAAAAATTAGCATATTTCATCCGACCAATAAAAGAAAAGTGTTTTTAATACAAAAAAAAATCAACCTTCAAATAATTATGTTCAGTTATGCACTCAATACTTGGTCAGGAATCCTTTTGCAGAAATGACTGCTTCAATGCGGCGTGGCATGGAGGCCTGTGGCACTGCTGAGGTGTTATGGAGGCCCAGGATGCTTCGATAGCAGCCTTAAGCTCATCCAGAGTGTTGGGTCTTGCGTCTCTCAACTTTCTCTTCACAATATCCCACAGATTCTCTATGGGGTTCAGGTCAGGAGAGTTGGCAGGCCAATTGAGCACAGTAATACCATGGTCAGTAAACCATTTACCAGTGGTTTTGGCACTGTGAGCAGGTGCCAGGTCGTGCTGAAAAACGAAATCTTCATCTCCATAAAGCTTTTCAGCAGATGGATGCATGAAGTGCTCCAAAATCTCCTGATAGCTAGCTGCATTGACCCTGCCCTTGATAAAACACAGTGGACCAACACCAGCAGCTGACATGGCACCCCAGACCATCACTGACTGTGGGTACTTGACACTGGACTTCAGGCATTTTGGCATTTCCTTCTCCCCAGTCTTCCTCCAGACTCTGGCACCTTGATTTCCGAATAACATGCAAAATTTGCTTTCATCCGAAAAAAATACTTTGGACCACTGAGCAACAGTCCACTGCTGCTTCTCTGTAGCCCAGGTCAGGCGCTTCTGCCGCTGTTTCTGGTTCAAAAGCACACGCCTGTGCACGGTGGCTCTGGATGTTTCTACTCCAGACTCAGTCCACTGCTTCCGCAGGTCCCCCAAGGTCTGGAATCGGTCCTTCTCCACAATCTTCCTCAGGGTCCGGTCACCTCTTCTCATTGTGCAGTGTTTTTTGCCACACTTTTTCCTTCCCACAGACTTCCCACTGAGGTGCCTTGATACAGCACTCTGGGAACAGCCTATTCGTTCAGAAATTTCTTTCTGTGTCTTACCCTCTCGCTTGAGGGTGTCAATGATGGCCTTCTGGACAGCAGTCAGGTCGGCAGTCTTACCCATGATTGCGGTTTTGAGTAATGAACCAGGCTGGGAGTTTTTAAAAGCCTCAGGAATCTTTTGCAGGTGTTTAGAGTTAATTAGTTGATTCAGATGATTAGGTTAATAGCTCGTTTAGAGAACCTTTTCATGATATGCTAATTTTTTGAGATAGGAATTTTGGGTTTTCATGAGCTGTATGCCAAAATCATCAGTATTAAAACAATAAAAGACCTGAAATATTTCAGTTGGTGTGCAATGAATCTAAAATATATGAAAGTTTATTTTTTATCATTACATTATGGAAAATAATGAACTTTTTCACAATATGCTAATTTTTTGAGAAGGACCTGTATATATATATATGCAAGCACATCAAACATGATGGAAAAGACACATAATGTTTGGAATTTGTTTTCTGTGTCACCAAAGTGCATCCCTGTCCTGCTCAAATACAACATGTAAGAGATATTATGATTCTCCAAAAACAAAAACTTTATTCAAACAAACCTATTTCAGGCAACACGCTCTATTACTACAAAGTAAGTGCAAAATACTGCATCCTAGCACACATGACACAATGATGCACTGTCTCTCTCAGTATCTGGTTGACATGACTGTGCATGAATTGTGATATAACTTTTGTGTCCGAAGATGTTCATCCATTGAGTAGTTGGTGCCCTTATGTAATCAATGAAATCGTGGTGCAGGCGTGGCGTACTGGTGTGTTCACTGTGCAGACTTAATGGCATGATTGAGAGCAAACGTGAGAGGTCACAGGACTACAGCAGGGTGTGACCAAGTAAAAAATAAAATATCTCCAAATAATCACTAGTTTTATTTAAATATAGCTAAAATAGCTCCTTGAAGGAAAAAAAAAAGTCGCAGCTACAATGAGAAAGTAGCTAAATGTGGTGACAAAACGAATGTAGGGAATGAAGTCGTTCACTCAGAATTCGGACAGCACTACAAAATGGCTGACATGGATATACCTTCTTCTTCTTCTTCACCCTCATCTTCTTCATCTTCATCTTCTTCATTTGAAGAGAAATATTGTCATAAAAGATGTAAACATGCTTTACATTCTAAGGATGGTTCACTATTGTCGAATCATGCAGAGACTGGCAAGAGATGGTAGAACTGGTCAAACAATAATAATGTGTTTTTTGAAGGTCTTCCTCAGGTGTCAGAAAATGCTAATGCCAAACTCCGTATGTGATGACCTGAGAAGAGCTACAGAAAGCTCTTCAAGGTATGGAATGCAGCAGAACACCAGGAATAGATGGCCTACCTACTTTTATAAGTCATTTGGCCTGAGATTGGTGCAGATCTGCTTGCAGTCATCAACGAAAGTCTAAAGTGGAAGGTTATCACTGAGCTGCCATAGAGCAGTCCTCACTCTACTAACAAAGAAGGGAGACCTGAGGGACATAAAAAATTGGTTGCCTGTGTCTTTGCTATGCAGTTATTATAAGATCCTATCTAAAGCAGTAGCAAATAGACTGAGTAAGGTTATCGAAGAGGTCATCCACTCTGATCAGACTTATTGTGTGCCAGTAAGGCAAGTCATTGAAAATATTTAATTTATTAGAGACATTTTTGTCTCTAATAAAATGTCAACAACAACAAAAAAAAAAACAGGGGACTTACACTGGCGAGTTCTGCATAGAACTATAGCTGTTAACACATTTGTTTTAGTAATAAATTGTGATTTTAATCAAGAATGTCATTTTTGTTTATGAAGAGAAACAGTGTTGCATGTTTTTACGCATTGTAAAATACTTTTTTGTTGTTGTTGTTTTTTACAAGATCTGTTTAAATGTTTTGATGAAATGTTCTCTATTTATGTTTTTATTTGTGGTTTTAAGTATTGAAGAAAATGTTCTTATGAAGGTCAGTTGTTTAATTTTTTGAAAAGAATTCTGATACAGATGTAACAATGTTTTTTCAATGTTGGTGAATCAAGAATTTTAACTGACTTCTGTTATTATAAAGCAACAAAAAAGTAATGTTCTTTGAACAAAGATAATGTATAAAAAATGTACTTTGTAGTACTCTCTTTCTAGAGATCCTTCCCCCTCTCTCCTTCTCCTTCTCCTTCTCCTTCTCCTTCTCCTTCTCCCTCTCCCTCTCTCTCTCTCTATCTCCCTCTCTCTCTCTCTCTCTCTCACACACACACACACACACACACACACACACACACACAGGATCAACATGAAGATAAATTATCACTGGAACAAATGTGTTGTAATTTTACATTCATTGTGTAAAGTGCCAGAATAACTTTTTGTTTACCAACTCAAAGTAAATTGTTCATCATCCTCCATTCAAAAATAAATAAATAAATAAATTCTACCTCATGACCAACACATCAGTGAATACTTTGACATGTATCTAGTTAATGACAAATTATACCTGTGACAACTTATACCTATGATATTTCAACAACAGCACAATAACATGTTATGACATACAATAGACAAGGTAATATAAGAGTGCTTTACTGGGTGTGTCTAAATAAGCAACACTTATGAGTGCATACTGTAACATGAAACCAGTTTACACTCACATGATTCACATAGCTGAGCAGCTTAAGGGACGTGTTCCAGCGGGAAAGTGACATCAGTGCATACCCTCTATAGCCAATAATATCAGATATCAAAGCAAACATATCAGTTATTGGATCTGGAAAGCTACTGTACTTATTTTGTAGGCCTGCACTAATCCTTTAAATTCGTTCTACACCAGGAATTTACATTCTTTTTCTCCTTATATTGGGGATTTTGTTTATCCATGGCATTTTTCCTAGTCTTTGTCTGCACTAAAACAGTCCTAATCATAATGACCATAAAACAAGCTAATAAGAATTTAAATTAGAATACACAAATCTCTTATATCCTTCACAAGGAATAATTGTTTAGGTCTCATCTACTAGCAGAGACGTGACACACTCTCACTTCTCACAAAAATGTATCTATGATAAAAATTTCTAGCCTGCTACAGCATTCAGACAAAGTCTGAGCATTTAAACATGCACACATAATATTACTGAATAAACCCTGCTCATTTTTTAATGATCATCACTGTGGCTTCCTCTGTCAGTCTCTCAGGCTGATAGAAGGTTTTAGTTAACACAGTTGTCGGTACAAGACAAAACTGTATTTTGTTTTGTTAACTGATTTTGGGTACCAGACAAGAACTGATCTTAACTGGTTTTGTCTATCAGACATCACATGACTTGGATAACAGACAAGTGGTCTGTAGACTTGAGACCACTCAAATCCACCAAATGAGCAATTTCTAAAGTCAATTAACCAGATTTTGTCATTTTGATAATGCCATTGCTGGTTGCAGAGAACAGTTCCTTCCTCTTGACCGTTGTCATTAAAAATAATGTGATGTCAGTTTTCCTAGGCCGGACAATACAAATACATTTATCAGACACACACGATCCACATCTTGCAGTCTCTACAAATGAGATGATTAGTTGAATCAGGTGTATTAGATGAGGAAGAAGTAAAAGGCCCTGTCCTAAAGGGAACCCTACAGTCTTCCACCAAGTCCATATTTTCTCTACAATCTCATGGACTTAATAGACACACACATGCAGCAATCATTGTCCGCAAGTCCACAAGGGCTGCCATGTGCAGTGCAGGGGGCCTTCAGAATGGGAAGCATCTGCCCTAGACAACAACAGCCTTTCTCAGGGTTGGTGTGAACCCCCAAGTGCAAGCTGAGGGACATTTAAAACATCCACATTCAGCAGTTCAGAAGCTCTTGCATCACAGACTGACCGCATCTTCATTAACATTCAAAAGGAATGTATGACTGTATCTGTAAACAAAGGCTGTTATAAATACTTCCACTACTGCTCCCCACTACTACTATATTTATGACTCACTTCCTGCTGAGGAAATGCTCTGTTTCTGAATGTCAGTATGTCAGAATGCCCCCAAACTGTTAGACGAAATTTACACTTCTTCTTGACGCTCTCCCAGTCACAGCCACAGCCAAAGGTTACTACATGAAAATTACTGCTTTGCATATGTTTTAACAACTTAATTAGCTATTATTAGTCTAGACACCACAGCTTACCACAACACGTTGTGCTGCAAATTGCATTACTTCCATTAGCTGTGAAAGAACCAGATTGTTACCACAGTAAAAAATGACATTTTTGCCTGGGTGGAGTGGTCTGAGAAAGACAAAGATGGGCCTCGGACTAATTTGCAAAACCATTTAACATAGTAACTGTGGCTGTCAAGTTTTGAAAAGCACAAAAACAGCCTCACATCCATCCAGTCCCTGGGAAAAAGGAAACCTAAGCTGACCTGGGGATGTCTACAAACGGAACAAATATACAAACCACTGTATTATTAAAACATTATACTGTAAGAATGACATGATTAAAGAGTCACATTTCCCAACCATCTGGCAAATGTGGGAGTGTGGTGCTGGTGATTATACTGCACTGCTCTGTCACATAGCAAAGGGTGACTATATTCTTGAAAATGTGGAATCAAATAATATTAAGAAAAGGCTTGTGGTCAGTTGACATTTGCCAAAAAAGGGGGAAGATATGTTTCAGCTTCATTAGCTGTTGTGTATTGCTTCTCTCTCTTACTAGTCAGTACACACACTTAATCATAAGTTAGTAATTTTAAAACACATAAAATCTGTTGCTGCACCTGTGACTAGTTCAAGTGTGTCATTAATACATATACAAATGATCAAAGATGACAAGTATGATAGCTGTAATCTGTGCTTGGCTACTTTCTCACTTCCTAAACACACAATATGAGGATAAAATAAATGGTATTTTTTTTGGAAACTCTATAAACACTGTCCCACTATAGTGTTTAAAGCCAACATGAGTCACATAACTAAGTGTTTCCTTCCATTCAGATGGGCTTACAGAGAAGCCCTTTGTTTGTAAAAATGATAGGACAGAAAGGAAAGAGGATTTGAGTGTTGAGGTGAAGGGTCATTATTGCATTCTTGATTTTCCTCTTTTCCCAGTGGTGCATATTCAAGGTCAGGAGTTCAGAAATGTGTCCCTGGTCCACAAAACCAGTCATAAGATACAAGATTTCTGAATAATCTGAAAGCTGAATAAATAAGCTTTCAATTGGTGTATGGTTTATTAGGATAGGACACTGGTCGAGATACAACTATTTGAAAATCTGGAATCTGAGGGTGCAATAAAATCAAAATACTGAGAAAATTGCCTTTAAAGTTGTCCAAATGAAGTTCTTAGCAATGCATATTACTAATCAAAAATTAATATCTTCATGGAACATGATCTTTACTTAATATCTTAATGATTTTTGGCATAAAAGAAAAATCTATCATTTTGACCCATACAAATGTTTTTTTGTTTTTTTTGCTATAGCTAAAAATATACCCCAGCGACTTAAGACTGGTTTTAAGGTCCAGGGTTTAGTTTATATCCTAGTTTATATCCTTCTGCAGCACATATAATGCTCACCCTTTAATCTCTCAGTTTAGATGAATTACCAGGGCTAAAGTACCACAAGCATTTTGTCATCATACAGCAAATTAACTCTTAATTGCTGTGGTGAAATGCTTACAAACATCCACTGATCCATTCTCCAAACCACATCTATGTAGTGTGATGGACATATTTTATGTAATTGCCTCAGAGGGAGTCAAAAGGGTATGTTCAACATAGAATGTTCATAGAACTGCAGACTAAGGATGTTGCAGATCAAAGACTATGTCTCTATGATTAAATAATCTAAACGTACCCAAAAAAGTGCTTAAAACAGTAGAACTAACAGTCATAACAAAGCGCAAAGTTGATTCTGTGCTTACTTGATCTAATATTGGATGGGTTTTTTTTATGTTGTAGATTTAAGTAGCAAACGAGAATCGCTAAAAATGCATATATTTTGAGACAAAGGTCTTCTTTATGATTTTCAGTTTTGTTTAAGATAATTAAAGCAACAGCTTTTAAATAAAGAAATAATATGTAAAAGTATGGTATTTGGGGTAAAAAACGGCCCTGCTGTTGGGGCTAAAGGCGCACAGTAATTAACATGATGATTAATAGATGACTGACTTTTCCATTTCTTGACATGACAGATTCAGATGGTAAATATCATATATTATGTTGGATGTCCATATTAGAGATAATCACCTTGTTTACAATGAAACCATCATATTTAAAAACATGATATTAATCATATAATAAAATATCATTTGTTGTTACTATATATATTCAATTATTATTGGATCTCCTTCAATACTTTCAGAATCTTTACTTATTAAAATGATTTTGTTTCTGTATTTCAATTTTTTAATTTTTATATTAAAGGGGTCATATGATGCTTTTTTAAAGATCATTATTTGGTGTATTTGGTGTAACAGAATCTGTTGGCATGCTTTAATGTACAAACCCGATTAAAAAAAAGGTGGGACACTGTCCAAATTGTGAATAAAAACAGAATGCAATGATGTGGAAGTTTCAAATTTCAATATTTTATTCAGAATACAACATACTGTAGATGACATATCAAATGTTTAAACTGAGAAAATGTATAATTTTAAGGGGAAAATAAGTTGATTTTAAATTTAATGGCATCAACACATCTTAAAAAAGTTGGGACAAGGCCATGTTTACCACTGTGTGGCATCCCCTCTTTTTATAACAGTCTGCAAACGTCTGGGGACTGAGGAGACAAGTTGCTCAAGCTTAGGAATAGGAATGTTGTCCCATTCTTGTCTAATACAGGCATCTAGTTGCTCAACTGTCTTAGGTCTTCTTTGTCGCATCTTCCTCTTTATGATGCGACAAATGTTTTCTATGGGTGAAAGTCCTGGACTGCAGGCTGGCCATTTCAGTACGCGGATCCTTCTTCTACGCAGCCATGATGTTGTAATCGATGCAGTATGTGGTCTGGCATTGTCATTTTGGAAAATGCAAGGTCTTCCCTGAAAGAGACGACGTCTGGATGGGAGCCTATGTTGTTCTAGAACTTGGATATACATTTCAGCATTGATGGTGCCTTTCCAGATGTGTAAGCTGCCCGTGCCACCCGCACTCATGCAACCCCATACCATCAGAGATACAGGCTTCTGAATTGAGCACTGATAACAACTTGGGATGACATGGCGTCCCAGTTTTCCAAAAAGAACTTCAAATTTTGATTTGTCTGACCACAGAACAGTTTTCCACTTTGCCACAGTCCATTTTAAATGAGCCTTGGCCCAGAGAAAACGCCTGCGCTTCTAGATCATGTTTAGATATGGCTTCTTTTTTGACCTATAGAGTTTTAGCCGGCAATGGCGACTGGCAAGGTGGATTCACTGACAATGTTTTCTGGAAGTATTCCTGAGCTCATGTTGTGATTTCCATTACAGTAGCATTCCTGTATGTGATGCAGTGCCGTCTAAGGGCCCGAAGATCACGGGCATCCAGTATGGGTTTCCGGCCTTGACCCTTACGCACAGAGATTGTTCCAGATTCTTTGAATCTTTGGATGATATTATGCATTGTAGGTGATGATAACTTCAAACTCTTTGCAATTTTTCTCTGAGAAACTACTTTCTGATATTGCTCCACTATTTTTGCCGCAGCATTGAGGGAATTGGTGATCCTCTGCCCATCTTGACTTCTGAGACACTGCCACTCTGAGAGGCTCTTTTTATACCCAATCATGTTGCCAATTGACCTAATAAGTTGCAAATTGGTCCTCCAGCTGTTCCTTATATGTACATTTAACTTTTCCGGTCTCTTATTGTTACCTGTCCCAACTTTTTTGGAATGTGTAGCTCTCATGAATATAATCTCGTGATAAAGCTCGTATGTGTTTGCAGCAGAGCCGGACAGTAATGGAGTACATTTACTTGAGTACAGTACTTAAGTACAATTTTGAGGGATCTGTACTTTACTCAAGTATAATTTTTGGGGAGTACTCATGACTTTACTCAAGTACATTTGAGAGGCAAATATTGTACTCTTTACTCCGCTACATTTCTATCCATAACCGTAAGTACCCGTTACTTCTTCGGCCCGTCCAGACGGAGCTTACCCGCTTTTTTTCCTCGTCTCAAAAAATATCGAAACGAAACAGCAAAACGATGTAGTATACATGCCATACCAGTATGTGGCGCTGTAATTCTGCCACAGAGATACACTAAAAACGGAGAAGACTTGGACTATGCTCATAAACCTTGCGCGTGGTACACAAACGAACATGGAACAATACATTTTATTAATCTGTGTTAATGTTAGTTAATAAAAAGACAATCGTTCAGTGTTTGTTCATGTTTTTGTTGCTGTTACATGACGTAGCGGTGTCTGATTAGGGCGAGACGTGGGCTGATGACTTTATCATATCAGAAAATATTCGCCGTCCAGACGAAAACACAAACGGGGCGTTTTCAAATTTATTCAGTCTGGGACCCGGTTACATCGGTTTCACTCTTCCAAAACGCCGGATTCCGTGTGGACGAAACGCCGTAGTACGGAGCCCTGCACGTCACCTGTAGGAGAAAAAAAAATCAATCCGTGGCGATGGTTTTGCAATCCGTCCCCTCAGTTTATAATTAGTTTATGATTATGAATTCGAAGGTATGGTTTACAAAATCTGAGCGCACGGATTGGAAATTCGTGGGTACGGTTTATTAATCCGTGGGCACGATTTGTTAAACCGAGGGAACAGTTTAAGAATTCGTGAGTACGGTTTATAAACTGAGGGGACGGATTGCAAAACCGTCGCCACGGATTGATTTTTTTTTCCCATACAGGTGACGTGCAGGGCTCCGTACTGCGACGATAAAAAAAAAAAAAAATTGTGCGACGGAAAAAAAGGAAAAACTCGGAAATTTGTTGTTGTTTCTCTCTCAAACGTGATTGGATTGTGCAGGCGCCACTGACTGGAACCCTATCAGCAATCACATTCAGCTATCCGCCAAAGACTTCATGACATTTAATTGAATTGAAGTACAGTACACACACACACAGACACACACACACACACAGAGACACACACACAGAGAGAGTTGTCACACATAGATTGTGTGTGTGAGAATGGTGTTATTCAGATGAAAGTATTTTCTCCTGCCTTTGCCTGTATGTCTGTGAGAGGAAGGGGCTTAATACTGTCACTCAAATTAGCTGAATTTTATTTTTCCTTCTTTGTACGCACAGCTGATTAGCTGATTTTCTTTAATCATTATTATTTTCTCTTCTATGCTGCGTGTATAACACGGTCAGGTTCAGAGGTGTGTCAGAACATTGCTATATTGTCTTCTTTGCTGATTTAGGTTTATTGATTTGATTGATGAAAAAACAGAGAAACTCACATGTACACACAATTCTTAGCTGAATTTTCTTTTCTGGTATTACACATTAATGTAAGCTGAGCATTTGCTTTGATGTTCTTGAGTATGCGGTGTGTTTAACAGTCAGGTTTAAATGTGGGTGCAAAAATTCCATTAAAACTAGCAGAGGTTTGTCAGAGCGTTGCCATTGTGCGCAAGTGAAAAATGTTAAATAAAGCAACATGGTAAAAAGATGAAAATGACTTGATTTTACTTTCAATTCCTTTTACATTCTCCAAGGTATTAACATTAACATTTTTCATCATAACTCCATGTAGGACGTTTCTGTACATAAATGTAAGCACTGTGGCAGTATGCAATATTTAGAAAATGTACTCTTGTACTCTTGATACTCAAGTACTTTTAAAAACAAGTACTTCAGTACTTTTACTTAAGTAGACATCTGACTGTAGTACTTTTTAGCAAGGGGTATCTGTACTTTTACTCAAGTAATGAAGCTGTGTACTCTGTCCACCTCTGGTTTGCAGTACACAAGCCACAGACGGTTAATACAGCTGACTCCACTATGTGACCATCTCTCTCTCTCTCTCTCTCTCTCTCTCCCTCTCTCTCACACACACACACACGCGACGCACAAAACTCCACATTTGAACACTGAATAGCAAATACTTAAACTAATAACAAAACATACTTACAGTAGCTGATTCAGAAGCGCCAGATTGTGTAGCAAAGTCAGAATTACCTCCTCTCCTATGTTCACGAAACGGTCGTCCATAAAATGCATTGCTGTTCTGTTGTAAGTAATCTTAAAGATTCCTAAATGCATATGACCAAATAAAGTTATTTTGCTTTCGCCTAGATACACACAGCATCTCCCTGACATGGCTGCTTCAACACTAACTAAAACCACACTTTCTTTCTTTGCGTGAACATTTGGGCGACATTACGCAAATATTCCCACACAGTGACGTAGATATGTGGGGGCATGTTAGAACGAGCCGTTTTAGGGGGGTGTGGCAGAGTATTAATGCTGATAAATAATATCTCTTTGGATTTGAGGCTTTAGTCTTTGCAACTTTACAGAACTTCTTCATGCACCAAGAACTTGTAACACTCCAAAGAGAAAGGAAAAATTGAAATCGCATTATATGACCCCTTTAACATGTTTTAATTACAGTTTATTTACTGAATAAAAATGAATTATTTTATTTTTCAAAATAATCAGAAATTAGGACAAACTTTTCTAAAGAGATTGTTTTAAAAAGTATTCATTTAGACATTACTTAAAAAAATATTATTTTAGCTGTAGTACTTGTATCAATACCATGGGCCTTTTACCCCGTGTGTGTGAAAGGCCCCCCTTGCCACCTAATACAGTTATAAGATTTTTAAACAAAATAAACAACTTGATTTCTTTTCACACAAAATCTGTTTCTCCATTAATGTTCAATACAACGTATATATTTTTTCTGCAATTATACATTTTAGATGCAGATGGGCCTTTAGCCCCGTTGTACCCTGCTGCGCAGCTGAGGAATAGAAGTACTAAAGATTCTATGCTCAAAAGACCACCGCAAAGACAGTGATAGTGTTGGAAAACTTTAGAGCCGTCCTCGAGCTGAGGCTGTATATATAGTCTATTAATTCCACAACAATATAATTACTATACAGTTATGTCCTCCTGTCAGTTTTGACCACAAATAACATAAGTGTGACTCCCAGATGAACAATAGTGGAGAGTTTATAAAATGTCACATCATATAATTGATCAACTCTGTCACGACAGGATAGAGATCACAATTTTGCTCAGTGCACATGCAAAATTAAGTAAATTGAATTCATAAATTATAAAACAAAAACAATATTAATATTGCCTTAAATTTCATAAGCATATATTATGTATTTATATTTTAATGTGTATAGGGCAATTTTATTGATATATGAAATATAGCATAGGCTAGATGAGATGCCAATGCATGTCATTAGAATTATATTACTATTCAAAATGTTTAATGAAATTGAGATGTATAATTGACTTTTTACTTACAAATGTAAACAATTTTAATAGCAATATCAAAGCTTTCGTCATGCCAAACAACCCAATACATTCATTAATTTATTGTTTTAATACACAGGCCTATCATTTCAATGTAATACAACATAAATATTTGGATTTCTGATCACTGTCTTTCCAATAATAACAGCTTTTTTCTGCTAATATTCAGCTGATTAGATGTGCCAATCATATGGTGAATTCTTTCTGAAATGCATCATTGTATTATTATACGTATAATGGTGTATAATGGCTGACGAAAAGGATGGCCATCTAGTTCATCTAGCCTATACGGCCTTGATTTTACTGTAATAATGTCATTGTCATTGGGAATTATTAGTCCTCGGTTCTCCTCACCGTCCAAGGGCTATGTCTTTGCCTTCCTCTTCTTTCCTTTTGAATCAAGTCCTAGTCACTGGCAGATCCAAATACCTTTTATTCTGTCTGTCAACCTTTCTTTGAAAAATGTAACACAATTATACTTGCAAACTCTTGATCTTTTAACTAGTTGACAAATAGGCTTATGTCTTTTAGATAACATCTAATTACGATCATATTTTTAAAAGTCACGACTTTAAAACAAACAGGAAGGTTTTTGAAGTTAGTTTGCCTATCGCCTCCCTCTCTCAGTTTGTGTGAGAAACACAGTATGAATGAAGATCACGGTATTTTGCTATGATTGGCTGTACGTGGTTCGAGTCACGCTGAAGACCACGCCCCACATTGTATATTATGTCTATGGTTCTTCTCGCTTGCGTCAGTGAGAGTTCCGCGGCGGCAGGAGTAGCACACGTTAGTGACTGCAGCGATGCATCCGAAGACCAGTTCTAAGACAGTATTAGCATGTATTTTTGCTCTTGCGAGGTGTTCGTCTGCGGCATGTAAAGGTAAAAGATTTTCCTACTGTAACCCATTTATTTGTTCATAAAATCTACGCACGGTGAATTCCTTACATTGATTTTTAAACTCGCTAAGTTATCTTAAAGAGTATAAAACATGTCGTGTAATTAAATGGGGTTATGTATTACTCAACAGAATGCCCTGCAAATCAGGAAATTTCGTGTGAGAGCCTGCGCTCGTCCCATGGATACACATACAGGGTGCCACCGGGAACCCTATCCTCTGAAAACTGCGAACAAGGATGGTACTATCAGGTGGGAACGTTTGATGTTCTGGAGTTAGTTGTTATAGGCTCTAATTATCATTTAAAACAATCAAATGTTTGCTGTTGTTTGTATAGAATGGGACGTTTATTGTCGACTCAACTCCGAATGCCGATGGAAAGGGGTTAGCGGTTGTAGTGGCTGTCACGCCTCAGAATCTTACACTGAGTGTCTGCGAAAACCTGCAGTGGCAACTTGACTGTGGCAAGGTAGTAGCAAGGAGTGTCTGATTCATTTACACACAATAGATAAGCCTGTCTGTGTTGCTCTAAAAGCAGTGCTACTGCCATACTATTAGGACAGACCAGGTTCTAAAATATAATTTTTCTTCTCTTACAGTGTAGCTGTGTTATCAATTATACAAGTAAGCATTATGAAGCCTTACACCACATGTGCTCTATAAACTAGTGCATTTCTGTTTAAGTAGGCCTATGCTTTTGCTTGTATTTGTCTGAAGTTACATATTTGAAACATTCAGCAGCACGTGACCCCCTGCCAAGAAATAATACAACATGGAATGAAAAAGATGGCAACGGTAAGGGTAATAGTTTTAAACCTTTAAAAGTCTGATATTTCACCTTAAAATCGAAATCTTCTATAATCTTAATTTATCTTTTTACATGTGTATACAACAGATTTACCTGCCTGGGGGATTGCTATTATCGTAATCATGGTTGTTGGAGCTGTTTCTGCCTTTATTTTTTTCATTGGAAAAAGGTGAGTGCCTTTTAGAAAGTTGGGTTAAATATGTAAAGATGAAGTTGTCCTACTATCCTATTAGAAAAAATAAAGAACATTACATTTCATTCATGTAACTGATGCAATTATATTATTTGTGTGTGTGTGTCTGGGTCATGTACAAATGATGACTAAAAGACTTTATTTTTTTTATTTTTTTTAACACCACAGGGCTTGTGAAAAAACAAAACCTGTACTTTAGTGGCGATGATTTGTGCCTTCGAGCAAATCATCTCAGGTTGCTACAGAGGGACTGTGCCTGGAATACATGTTATATAAGCCACTTTGGTAAAAAAAAAAACTTTAAATTACCAAAATAATCACTATTGTACTTTCTTTTTCTTTATTTTCACAAACATTGTTGCTTTAGTAGTTTTTAGCGTCTAACTTTTATGGATTGTAGAGCTTTGTGTGTGCTTTTTAATTCAGTGTAACCTTAAATCTGTCTGGTGCTTACATGACATACAGAACTATAGAGGACACAGACAATGAAATTAAGAAAAATCTAAAACAAATATTAATAATAATGATGAATTAGATCTTTTTATATATCTTTGTATTATATATATCATATACATAAATTTATACATAAAAAAGTGTATGTATGTGTATATATATATATATATATATATATATATATATATATATATATATAGATATATATATATATATATATATATATATATATATATATATATATATATATATATATATATATATATATACACACTAACATGTACCCCCAACATGCACAGATTTTCCTTAAACGTATTAGTAAATGAATGATGATACTACATTTAATAGAGATCTCTCTAAGTAGTATAAGTGAGGAAACTGAAGTCTTCCAGAAGGGGGCATGTATGTATTTTTAATATTCTTGTATTATCATTTTGTAACACTTTTTATAAATCTCATTGACTAATATATATATATATATATATATATATATATATATATATATATATATATATATATATATATATATATAAATCTAGCGTGGCATAAAGATCTATATTTACTTTGGATAATGTTTAGACTGTCAACACCACTTCACTGCCTAAAGCCACGTTCACACTGACCTCTTTTAAATTTCTGGTGATAAAAATGAATAATGTCTGTTTTGTCAGTGTGAACCCTCTCTAAAGTCTAAGGCTTTGCGGAGCAAAGTATTTGTACAACCAGGGCAAGTATTTAAGTTGCAGCTGTGGAAGCAAAATGCAATGAAATGCTGTGCCAGTGAGTACACACATCTAATGCATTACTAGTTTAATCCAAAGAAAACTTATCAAAAGGGCACAGTAAACTGGGAAAGTACACTAATTTTTACATTGTCTGCTCCTAAGCTATGCATTCTTACCTTACGGGATAGATAAAGCACAGAATAACTTTTGAGGATTCTGCCATTGAACTTTTTTACTGACAGCAAACTCTTACATAAAAAAATATGATGACAGTATGTATACCCAGAATTAATCAAATTGGTTTTGTTGCTGTGTGCCAAGCTATATATGATAAAGTACTCTTTATTTTGCATACTATTGATTTGTCTATACTGACTATCATTCCTTAAAAAGAAAGGATGCTGTTACACTTTCCCTCAGTTTCACAGACAAGGCTTAAGCCTAGTCCTAGACTAAAATGTAAGTCTGAGCTGTTTCAACTAAAACTTGCACTGACTGATCTTAAAATATATCAGTGCCTTTTTGTCTTGAGATTCACAAACAAGTAATTTTTTTGTTTGCTTGTTTTTTTCTAAGCAGTGCACATTTATAAAAAATGCCTATGTCCTAATTGAACTATGGTCTAATCCTGGCTTAGTCGAAGCCCTGTCTGTGAAACCAGGCCAACGCCATATTGTGTGTAATAATATGATATTGATAAATAAGTTTAGTGTCAGCTGTCATTGTACTGTGAGATTTAAATTTGCACTTCTTGTAGAGAATTATGCAAAATGTATTATATTTCTGTCATTAGCCGTGTAAGCATTCTGCTTCAGTGTATTTTTAAACATTATTTTTCAAGAGTATTTTGAATTTTTTTTTTGCTATCTCCTTTGCTATCTAGGCACCTATCTTGTTGGATGGCTTTCTGATAATAAAATTTGATAAGACCTTCAGTGTCTTGTGAAGTTGCTTCCTTGATTTTACACTTGGTCTGTGGTCTGCAAATATCTGTCAGAGGAAGGAAATATCCTGTAGAAATAAAGACTTTTGAAAGCAAGCTGTTTAAAATATATGGGTAAGCTTTTTGAACAATACTGAATTTTGTACATTTCTATCTACTAGTTTTCCCTCAAAACGGAATTATGAAATAAGAATGTGGAATTAAGAAACACAAGAGGTAGTCCTTACTGTCTCCTTTGAGAGGATGTTGTTTGTCAGTGATCCTTAAATACTGAGAAGACTGCAGTACTCTCTAGAGTGATTCAAGCTAATGAATTTTGGTTAAAGGTGCAGTGGAATTGTCAGGAGTCCACCACACACACATTTGTTCATGCATCCTCATGGGGACTTTCCATTGACTTCTGTTTATGTGACTGAGCTAATCCTCTCCATTTATTTGGATTTTTAATAAATTTACTGCATTCAAGGCTCAACAATAGGTTTTAAGTCTCATTTGTCTGAATATGATATACTTAAAATGATTTTGCAATGAAATTTTAATGAAGGTGCAGGTGAGGATAATCTTACTATGATATCTTCACTGTTTTCCGCCTTTGCAAACAGATGTAACAGCCATCCATACAGCTGACTAGAAATCTATCTGTTATGTTGCATCATATCTTGGAAGTCATGTGAGGTTTTGATTTAAAAAAAAAAAAAAATCTTGTGTTGCCTGTCTCTCTCTAAAGTGGCTGTGGAAGTCCTAATATGGACATCCTTTTCCTCAAGTCTGCACCACACCAGAGAAGGTGGTTTAGCTTTGTATTGTAGTCACGAGTTATGAGTGGGTGGAGGAGGGGGGGGGTTGGTGAAAAAGCGCCATTTATTAGTAATTCGCTTCAGTCAGTGAAAGAGGACACATAAAGGTATATATTATGGATAAAGTCATTTGGAAATCATATCTCTTCACACTTCATATGAGATAATTTCTTCTGAAAGATTAATAGACAGTATTTCAAAAACAAAGAATTCTTGATTCTTTATGTTATAGTTTTATTTTATTCTTGATTTTTGGACTACTCATGCAATGGAGTATTATGCTTTTGATTTAAAGTGGTAGGTCAGGTAAGGTCAGTTAAAACTTACAGTTTTGTCACAATTTACTTATTATGTTGATCCAACCCATGACTTTTTCCATGAAACATAAAAAGCAGAGGCATGTAGCATGTGCTTAATTCATGATCAGGAGGTGTCTCATTTATAAACCTGGCTTATGCACAAAATGGGCATAGAAATATGCATACACAATTTTCCATGCACATATAATTTTTTTTAATAATAATAAACTTGACATATATATGTAGGCGCCGTACGGACATTCTTGACCATGCGTACAAACTTTTAGTAAATTATAAAATGAAAAAAATTCTGCCTGGAAAATCTCGACATAGATGTTTACGTGAATATTACCTCTCTATTGGACTACTGTAACTCTCTGTATCGTGGCATCTGTAAGTCGTAAGTCGCTCGCTTACAATTGGCCCAAAATTGCAGCCAAATTTCTTAAGAAAGGTCGCAAGTATGAACCCGCCACCCCTTTTTTTGTTAGCTCTTCATTGGCTTCCAGTTCATTTTAGGATAAATTTTAAAATTCTCCTATTTGTATAGAAATGTTTACACAACCTTGCCGCACTTTACTCATCAGAAATGCTGCTGCGATTTAAGATCTGGTTATCAAATACTATCCTACTTATGGTTCCTTCCACAAGGTTGAAACGCAGAGGAGCTTTTTCAGTGATGGGCCTTAGATTGTGGAACAGCCTGCCAGCACACCTCTGAGCTGCTCCATCTTTATTGGTTCTTTTATTTCTTCTGAAAACCCACTTGTTTTCTTTAGCGTTTATTGTAAGGTGAGCCGATGTCGAGCGCTTCGTTCTGGTAAAAACACAAAACACCATGCACAGAAACGTGTCCTTGCTCTTGATTTACATTCACTGGTGAACTCCACTTTGGCTTTAATGAGGAAAAAAAAACTATACGAGGGTGGGATAGAACCCGAAACCTCAGAAATGGTTGACAAGAGCTCTAGAGCATGCTACCACTAGAACATTGAAACACACAAGCAAACGCTGCAAATTTGTATATTTATTCACTGCTGTGCAGACTCTCGGCATCATCGCGGCTGCACTGTCTGTAGTTACGCCACTGGACCAAGGTTATGCTGGGTAATTTACAGTATGTTGCGTCTTGATTGGCTGTACTGCACGTGGCTCGAGACCGTGCCCACTTAGCGTCATAGGATCATATGATCTTTAAATATTTTGCATTTAAGGGCCCTATCATACATAGGCCCTTAACACGTGACGCAAGTGTTTTTTTGCTAGGTTCGATGCAATTATCATTTTCACGAGCCGTGTTCAGGTGCATTGCTGGCACATTGCTATTTTGAGGCAAATGAAATAGACTGCGCCACTGACCAAATAAAAGAAAATGGCGCAGTATTTTCGTTGTTATTTTTTAAAGAGCGCATTAGTAATATGCGCATATAGACGGGTCCACAACGCGCGTACAATCTGCTTATGATCATCATGATATTATCTGAAAGAAACGGCATCAACGCTATCCAAAACAGTAGCATAATAACATTATACAGGGATCTGCAGAAAAAGAATGAAATATGGCAAATATGCAAACACTGACCACAAATATGCAGACACTGACCACAGCCTCACCCTGCAGCCCAAGACTGGTTGCGCACTGAAGCTAAGCAGGGTTGAGCCCGGTCAGTACCTGAATGGGAGGCTACCTGGGAAAACTAGGTTGCTTTTGGAAGAGGTACTACTGAGGCCTGTGTGGGTCCTAATGCCCCAGTATAGTTACGGGGATACTATGCTGTCAGAAAGCACCATCTTTTGGATGAGACATTAAACTGAGGTCCTGACTCTCTGTGGTCATTAAAAATCCCATGGCACTTCTCATAATGAGTAGGGGTGTAACCCCGGTGTCCTGGCAAAATTCCCTCCACTGGTCTTTGTCAGTCATGGCCTCCTAATAATCCCTATTCACTTGACTGGCTCCATGTCTCTCTCTCCTCTCCACCTGTAGCTGGTGTGTTGTGAGCACACTGGCGTCGTTGTACTGTGGCTGCCATCGCATCATCCAGGTGGATGCTGCACACTGCACACATGATTGTAAAGCGCTTTGGGTGTACAACAATACACAAAGCGCTAAGTGATTAATTAATTTATTTATTCATTCATTCAAGAAGGCTATTTAGTTTAGTTAACCTTTCATAAAGTCATGCTAAAACATTCATAAGAGTACTATATGAAATTCTTATCTAGCAATGTTTACCTATGAAAACTAGAAAGTAGGCTATGTTGCATGAATAATAAACAAATAATAAAATGATCCACCCACTAAAGTATTAACAAATTTTGATGCAGTAAATAAGGTATCATAAGGTATTGGAATCAGTCTGAATCAGTTTACTGTATATAATGAGTTGAATTTGTATGTGTTATTATAGCCCAATTTTTTACATCCCACCCCAGACCTCGCTAATTTTCAAACCCAGTCTGAGGGCACCAGGCGCTGTCTAGCTCGCTTGATAATACCTGCCTACCGAAGCCATGCACTAAATTTTAAATTCTGCTCACTTTACGACTTAGAAACCGAAAAATGTGCCGCATTACAATTTATTATTGATTTAGTTTATATAGAGCTCTTTCTAGTGGATGAATATTTTGGTGGGGCACTGGTACACCTGGCCAATTCCTATTAAATCCCTTACCCCGTTTGTTACATTGCTGTCAATGGTTGGTCGACGCTGTACACTAGGGCTGAGAGAGATGAAGATTGAATTTCTAACAATAGCTCCGGTTAAAGAACATTATTATTATATTAGGCTTAATGGAAAATGGCAGGTGGAATAAAAACACTTCTGTTTGAAAACGGCCTCCTCGCTAAGCAGTGGCGCGGGGATTTTTTCTAAAAGTGTGCACCATATTAAATTATATAAATCTATACATTTTCTGCCCCATATTTTGAAAAATGTGATAATTCTAAATTTCCAGTGAAAGATCGCACTGACAAATGTCGAGAGCGCATTATTGTAGTGCGAAAGCACATTAATACAATGCACGAGCGCGAATCTCTTCTCTCGTGCGCGGATCTTCTTTGCTCTCGCACAAACCGGGGGTGCGCGCTCAGATATACGCTGCTCTCGCCCGGAGAGAGCGCGCGCACTTAAAACGTGTCTCTCCTCTCGCTCAAACTGTGTCCTGTGCACGCTCAAATATCTCTGTGATATAAATATATATCCCATAGATATGAATTATTTTCGCACCTGAATTAAACGTTGTCAAATGTTATCATTATGCACTTTTATTAAGTAGTCTCAAAACAGATTTGTGCAGGGCCTTTCCTTGATTTTTTTTTATTGTTGTATTTTTGTTTTAACACAAACTGGTTATTGTAGCTACTTTGTTTTACTATATCTCTTTTTTGTTTGTATTTAGGTTTGTATGCAGTTTTTGCCTTTCCATGCCTCGCGCGTCCTGTTTTGTGCAAGAGCAAAGAAAATCCGCGCGTGACCGGAAAGATTTGCGCTCGCGCGTTGTATTAATGTGCTTTTGCGCTACAATAATGCGCTCTCGACATTTGTCAGTGAAATAACGCCATAAGAATTTTTTTATCACAGCACGTGAGTACCGCATTGAGATGTATTGGGCTTAAATGACTTAAAATTACTCTAATGTTTAAACTGACAAGACTTAAAACACGTGAGATTGAAAAACTTCCTTGAGAAAGCAGCACTGTATGGAAGCAGATTAGTCTCAAATATAATGCACGCAAAAAACACGATTCACACATGCGTAAACAATTTCACATGCATGAAACCTAATTCACATACACACAAAAAAAATTCACGTGCGTGAAAAAAAAAAAATATTCACAAAAAGCAATTCACATGCGCAAAATAAAATTATATATTCATAAAATACATTTCACAAATGCAAAACACAATTCGTAGATATACAACTGTGCACAAAAACCTTTGAATGTTTAAAATGTACGAGTGTCTGAATGTACAAATCGTCATTTACTACGAATCCACTCGGATTTGTGTGTGTGTGTGTTTTTGAGACTTTCCTGGCAGAGCTCTCTTCCCACGTGGGTCTGTCGTACTCTTTAGCCAATCAGATATGAGCTTACCATTCAACCAATCATATCATAAGCCACTGAGAGTGCATTCAGAAGCTCCCAGGCAATCGGGGAGACGTCAAGAGAGAAGCCCATAGAAGCCCTGGCGTTACATTTTAAAATACTATACAAAATAATTAATCAGAATACTTACTCCTGCTCACTCACGCCAAAGAACTCCCCGCTCAAGCTCGCCGTCTCTGCAAGATTAACGATGGGAGTTTGCACGCACAGCTACTAGAAGATTTGCATCTGTCAGACAGGTTGCTGACGTCATCAAGCTTAGTTTAAGTCTGCGCGTCAGAAACGGAAGTGCTAAAAATCGCTAAAAATGGGCTTCACTTGTCTCAATTGAGTTCCAATGGGGTCGCTGTGTCCATTTCTTTTACTGTCTATGGGATTACTGATGTAAAGGCTTAATTTCTGTCTAATTAATCCATATTGCGCAAAAGGTGCGCAGAATCGTGCTCCTTGAATGCACTCTGTGGCTTATGATATGATTGGTTGAATGGTAAGCTCGCATCTGATTGGCTAAAGAGTACAACAGACCCACGTGGGAAGAGAGCTCTGCCAGGAAAGTCTCAAAAACACACACACACACAAATCCGAGTGGATTCGTAGTAAATGACGATTTGTACATTCAGACACTCCTACATTTTAAACATTCAAAGGTTTTTGTGCACAGTTGTATATCTACGAATTGTGTTTTGCATTTTGTGAAATGTATTTTATGAATATATAATTTTATTTTGCGCATGTGAATTGCTTTCTTGTGAATATATTTTTTTTTCACGCACATGAATTTTTTTTGTGTGTGTACGTGAATTAGGTTTCATGCATGTGAAATTGTCTACGCATGTGTGAATCGTGTTTTTTGCGTGAATTATATTTGAGACTAATCTGCTTCCATAAAATTCCACCGGTCTTCCGGGGGTCTTTTTAGTCCATGTGAGAAGAGAGCTCGGATACACAGCTGTTTCAGCAGCGATCCATCTCTAGCCGGCGTTATTATGGCAAGACTAGCAGCATTTCTTCTTGTTCTTAAAACCTGTGCATCTGTGAGATCTACCATGTTTTCTCAAGGTAAGAGTTTAACATTAAGCTTAAATGGACGTAGGCTATAAAGCATTTATTTTATTACCGACTATAGTGAACTCCATATAGCCTACTAAACTATCCATTATGTAGTGACTATTAAAATATAAAGAGTAAGAAAATAAAGATAAAGTGTTGTTACTTTGCCAGAATGCTCTGCAGACAAGGAAATACCCTGCGAGAGTCTGAGCACCTCTGCGGGCTACACGTACCCGCTGCCGCAGAACATGAGAGACTTGAGTACAAAGCATTGTGAACATGGATGGTATTTTCCGGTGGGTGAGTTTCTGGATTTCATTGTTAAATTATCATTTAAAAAAAAAAATGTTTTAGTAATTCCTCGATCTTCTTATCTTTGTATAGAATGGGACATTTCTTGTCGATTCAACTATGGGTGGCGGAAAAAATATGTTAGAAATTGTAGTTGATGTAACACCTGAGAACCTGACGGTTATCACCTGTGAGAACCTGCAATGGCAACTTCACTGTGTCGAGGTATAGCTTTGAATATGTCTGTGCATGTACACAGGGCCGGACTTAACCAATAAGTGAGGTAAGCAGCCGCTTAGGGCCCCAGGAAATCAATGGCCCATCTGATCTTGGCAAAACATATTTGGCGAAAGCTCCAGTGTGCTGAGTTCTGCAAGCTCACGAATCCTCTCTTTATAACAAAGTGAAGATATGATGTAAATAGGAGATTGATTGCGGAATGCAGACAGCTTCACTGATTAATGGAATGTCATGCGATCGCAATGAACTGAAGTGAGTGACAGCTTTTAGTGATTATAGTGGGATCGCTCTTTGCACATTTTCTAGGCTGTAAAATCCTGTCTGACTGTTTTAGAACGGATATATTAACCTCAGAGGAGAAAGCGTCTTGTTTTGTGCCATGATTTTATTTGTCTTGATGTTTCAAAATGACTCGCTTGTGTGCTTTTCCTGCTGCACACTCATACTAATGCACGAATGCTAATAATA